>NC_069501.1:585981030-586281030 GCF_027579735.1 Bombina bombina | reverse complement strand
ATTATTTATTATTTATTATTTTCATTTTTTTCATTTTTTTATTATTTTCATTTTTATCTTTATTTTTATTTTTTGTTTATCCTTAGTTTTATTTATTTAATTTAATTTATCTTATTTATTTTATTTACCCTGTATTTTTTGTATATATTTTATTTCATTTTACTCATGTTATTTTCATGTTCATGTTATTTTCATTTTATTTATTTTTGTTCAGTTATATAGCTCTGGTTTATCGTGTATCACTTGTAACATTGAAGTTTGGCCCAATTTGATTGATCAGACATGACGATTTGTAGTATAGAGGCTCCTAAGCAGTGCTGTGAAATTTACTCTATAGATTATAGACATATTGATTAGAGTATATACATATAACCGCACATATAGAATTGGCAGCTTTGAGTCTTTTAGACTTAGCATTGAAATTAACTTGCATATCGGACAGCGCTGGACTGTATACAAAGTATACAATACCACGAAGGGCATTCCCTCTAATGGGTCCTTTCTATCAGTGTGCACCGCTACCATGACTACCGGATGCATTACACATGGCGCAGCGACATGACGTCGGCATACTGAGCCGCCTGTGAGCGCCTCTGATACTCATAGAGTGGCCATGCTGTCATCCCAGATATGGTGTGTTTGCGTTTGGGGTACGGATACACAAGAAGTAACAGGTAGGCTCCCTCTGAGTTAACAAGTAGAAAGGGCTACGTTATAATGTATATAACACTTAATATATAAACATATGAGCCTTTTGCTGGATTTATAGCCGCATTGCCGTATCCGGTCTGTGTGATACAAGACAGGATAAATAATCTGTTGCAACACGCTAATACAGTATTGTTGAAGGGACTAGTACTTTTTCCTATAACTCTGCTTATAGTATCCCCTCAAATTATCGTTTAGAGATTCTCTGATTAGGTTGTGTAAATAGAATTTATATTTAGATTATCCAGACGGCTGTCAATATGTACATACTTAGTTCACATACACTTTACTATAGACACCATTACACCTGTTCACGGACACAATATGTGTCAGGGGACACACAGGTATTTATCCATTTCACTCACTTGGAGTGCAGGAGAAAGTATATTTTATTTTAATATAATAATATGATATGTTTATTACACCTGTGTGCTTGCTCACTCTATGTGGTTATAGAAACAGGCTGCTCTTATACAAGCTTGTTCCCATATACTTTGATGTAATCTTTTGAATATCTCAATATGTTGTACAATATATTTGTGTGTGAATAATGTATAGTTTGTTGAATAGCAACTATCAATTCACATGAGTAACACTCATCACATGACTAGTATGTTTTTGAGGATCACCATGGCAACTATTTTGGCGCAATTTTCACTGGGAGGGGTTAGTTTGGCTTTATAAGTCTAGTCACTTTTAGTTTGTTTTTGTCTGAGGAAGGGGAGTGTGCCCCGAAACGTCACGATTATTAAAGTTATTTTGAAGAAAAAAGACCAGTGAGTGCCTTCCTTTACCGTGTATATTTATCTGCTGGCACCCTGGCATCAAGTTTGGAAAGTGAGAGTGCTCTCTATCTACATATATATATATATATATATATATATATATATATATATATATATATATATATATATAGCCCTTTGCAGCTAAACACATCCATATACCATATACCTTTAAACCCTTTAAAAAAATTTTTTATCACAGAGTGTATATATAATTGTATCAGTTTATTTTAATGTATTTTTGTTGTGTTTGGTGAAACTTTTATTTCATCCCTAACCTTTTATGTGGGGTCTTCAGTTGCACTAACGTGTTTATTTTTAATTTGTAGGACCTGATGAAATGGTCCTATAAGACTGAGAAACGCATTGTGTTATACATATTGTTTTTATTAAAGTCTTTTTAAATCTATAAGGACTTATTTGCATGGCTCGATTTTATACCCTATTGTCTACTTTATATGAGCTTGTCTCAATTGATCACAAGCAACTTCTATGTTCTAATACCTGGCTCAAGTAGAGACAACAGCCTTTCCGTTCACTGCCAGAGGGAGAGCTATCTGAACAGCTCCTAAAGGTTCAGAAGGAGTCTGTAGCACTTTTCAAGTGTTTGATACTTTGTGAGTATAATGTACATTGATTTTGCACCATTGGGGTGCATTCTTTTGTGTTACTTTCTAGCTGTGTCTCACACCGAACCAAGAGAAGAAGAAAGGTCCCGCTACTCTGAGACTTCCACTGATGTCTTGTACAGCTTGAGAAAAGCTACAGCTGTTTGATTCTACTGCCTAGAGGATAGCCATCTGAACGGCTACTAAAGGTTCATTTTTACTAAAGGCATTTGGTTGCACTTCTCAAGAGCTTCAAACTTTGTAAGTATTATGTATTCTGCATGTCTGCACATTGTGTCACATTGATTTTGCACCATTGTGGCGCCTTCTTCTTTTTCACATTCTTAGATTAGTCTTCCATTTATTCACCATCTAGCATTTGGAAGAAGTTTGCTGCTGCTTCTATTCATAGAAGAGCTCCCATGTTTTGCACCTTGTGAGACTATACACCTTATGGACTTTATGTTTTTGGTTTGTTATTTTTCCCACTAGGGGCCTGGGGATATATTTATAGCGTTTGGCGCATCCAACAATTGTTTTAAATTTTTGGTTCACTATATAGTTCATGCCTACACAGGCATTGCTTCACGAACCAATTATAGGATTACCTAACAGAACCAATAAATTGATTGCTTTAATGTGCACAGTGGCTAAAATGTGTAAAGCTTGATACTGGAAAACATATTTGCCTTCACTTAACATAATATAGTGAAAATGTAATTACTTATATCAGATAAATAATATAACTGCGGATAATTAAGATAACAAGGAGCATTTTTAGATCACTGGGAACCCTGGATCATGTATATTTAATCCAAGAGAAGATAATCATCATTGTACTCTAAAGCTATGTCTTATGTATGGATACACCTGACCATTAGGTTAGATAGATGCTTGTTTTCCTTTTGTGGGGGAAAGATGAGACTGAGCCTCACCACGTGTGCTTAATTAAGGTTTATTATCTTGGTTTTTTTAGTGGCCTAATAAGTGTAGTAGATAAATTGGAAAATTGTGGAAGCTTAGTGGTTGATGCATTATTTGAAGATCAGCATAGTGTAATTTTGGATGACAAAACACTTGTTTGTTAAGATGCTATTTTTCTGTTGGAAAGTCCTGAGACAGTTTTGTTATGCTATTACACTGATGTTGTAATACTTACTGTATTATCTTTGTAAATATTTTAATAAAAAAACATTTTCAACAAGTGTAATTGTGCACAGTTAGGTTTGGAACTTTTGTTGATATTTTAAACCTCGGGACTTAGCGGTTTCAGGATTTATAATGTGATAACTGTTAAAAAAACATTAGTAGTAAATTATATAAATTAAATTTGCAGCCACTTTCTTTTTATAGAAAATAATTTATAATTCTACTTGATTTTAGATGAAAATATAAAAAAAAATCAGAAATCTGCTTTCTCAATCAATTATTAAAAAATAACTTTTCAAATATTAAAAGTTTAAATCTAATTATTGATCAAGCATGCCCAGTATACTCATCATGCCCATGTATAAAAGGCATACATATTGTTTAACAATTATAAGGATGGATTAAGTTTACAAAAGGTTAATTTTACATAAGTAAATTAATATTTTCCTTACAGACCTATTTGTTAGTAGAAAACTCATTCTGGGGCCTTTTAGCAAGCACATCAATTTGGGTTTCTGATCATTAAAAAACATACCACAGACTTCCGGTAGGCGGCTGACCAAGAAGGCCACAGTTTCACAATGCTCTGTGAATGAATCTCTTTCATAACGGCACTGTGGCAGAACCCTAAGCCATCCAGACCTCCCTTGGCAATATTTGTGCCCGGGAAACCTACAGGATCAGGATACTACAACCCCTGGCCACCGATAAGGCACTAAAAAGTCAAACCCAGCCTTTGGGCCTATCAGACATGCTCAGCATGGAGTACCTCACCGCAGCCCTTATTGATGTCTTTGCGCCATCGTTGGATTCCCTTACAGTGGCTATGGGGGAACTTCTTTGGGAAATACACAAGCTTTGCAAGCCTGAACACCCCAGACTCTCTCCCATTTGCCCAATTGAATCTGGACAGGTCTCACTAAGTAAGCCGAGGGTGTTTGGGTCCCTTCTGGTAACAGACACATTGATCTCTGACATGCAACCCTGCTTTCAGGTCACCACCTCCTCCCTGAGCCGCGACACCACAACCGCACAGTGTCCTGACCAGGGGGCGAAGTACAGCGCCGCAACCCCCGAAAACATGAAAGTACATAACCCAACTACACCTGGTTTTCTCAAACAAATGCATATCTCTGTAATCTCTTATCGTGGATTTGCAATTTCTCATGTGACGCACCCTGCGAGGTGCGATGCTGATATGATGTGTGTGTACCCTTTGTTGGAAATAAATAAAATTTGAAAAAAAAACAAAAACATACCACACATAACAGATGAAACTTCAATATCAAGAGCTGATATAAAAAATATTGTGATCTAGGCATATATCTATGTTCTTTGTCCTTGGAAATACCTGTGACTATGAATATAAAAATATTTGTGCATTATGAGTATTCCTGTTATGAAAAGCTGCTTGCCAATTCTTTTTAGTTTAACATGATATTCCTTCATAGAATACCTGGCTCTGCTTTTTAATACTTTGTAGACTCTTGTTCCTGCCAAGGAGTGAATATCACTGCGCTTAAGCTTTTTTGTACTGAGACTGAAATACATCTCACTTGGGTCCTGATAAATTAAGACACATATCTTGCAAATAAATTATGGATGGGACAGACGAGGTGGCTAGGCTTAGCAGATGGATACCCAGCAAGATTCCATTATAAGTACAAAAGAATTTGCTTTGAATGCCACAGTCAGATTCCTATAATGGAACCTTACAGAGCATTTGCGCTTTGTTCACAAAGAAATATGGCAAAGAAGTGGGATGCTGTGTGAAAATGACTTGAAAATAATAACACAAAATTGAACTGCAAAAAACAGATAGTTGCATGGGATGTACTGTATATAGCATTAAAACTGAAACATAACATTAAAGCAACATTAATTTTATATTAGCTAATCTATTATATGAAATGCATGAATGCTACAAGGAATATGTTAAAACTAAATAAGAAAAGGTAGTGGAATGTGGAAGGTAAAATGTTAAAATTAAAAAAAAAGTACCGGTAATATATTAAAATGTATCATGCTATAGTTACAATATACAGTAAAATAACAGTTATATTCATGCAAACGATTACTTGAAGGGTCAGTAAATTCAACACATTTAAAGTGACATAATACTCATATGCTAAATCACTTGAAAGTGATGCAGCATTACTGTAAAAATCTGACCTGAAAATATCACCTGAACATCTCTATGTAAAAAGGGGAGATATTTTACCTCACAATTTCTTCAGTTCACCAGAGTAAGTGCTCTGTGAACAGTTATAAGTTGATTTTTTTTTTATCCAATCAGCTGTGCTGAGGTCATACATTGCTTTTCTGTGATCTCATGAGATTTCACTGAAATCTTGTGAGATTTCATAATAAACCTCCTTAAACTGAATAGGAAAAGAACAGGCTTGTGCTTTCACATACCAGATTCACGTTCCATTGCATCCTAATTGGCTGCTCAAAGTCTCTTTACAGTGAGGTGTGAATACTTAGTGTGATGATAGCAGGATGTGATGTCACTAGCATGTGGGCGGGGCTTAGGTCCGGTGTCTGTGTCGCAGTTAGTTTAGTACAATCAACCTGTCTGGATGTGTATTGTTATGCTCTGTAATAAAATAGAGTTGTACCATCATTGCTGTGTCCTGCATATGTCCTGCATCTCATGACATGGTGTCAGAAGTTCTGGACTGCGCTTCTGTTCCTGATCGATTGCAATGTCAAAGTTTACCCCACCTGAGCCTTTTGACTTTTCTCAGCCTGCAGCTTGGCCCACATGGCGTCAGCGGTTTCAGCGCTTCAGGATTGCATCCAAACTGAACAAGGAGAGTGGTGAAGTACAAATTAATTCTCTTTTATACTCCATGGGGAAAGATGTAGAGCCAGTGTTCAATGCTTTTACTTTTCAAGAAGGGGAAGAAGTTAACTTTGATATAGTTATGGATAAACTCAGTGCCCACTTTGTGCCCAAAAGAAATGTGATTCATGAGAGAGCTTGTTTTCACAAACGTAATCAGCGTGTGGGAGAATCTGTGGAGTCATTTGTGCGCAGCCTGTATGAATTAGCTGAATTCTGTGAGTTTGGTGTTGCTAAAGAAGAGCAAATCAGAGACAGAATAGTTATTGGAATTGCAGATGCTGAAGTCTCCCTGAAGCTGCAGTTAGAACCTGATTTAACGTTAGAAGGGGCTATTAGGATGGCCCGCCAGAGTGAACTGGTGAAAAAGCAAAGTGCTGATCTGAGGTCTGAGAGTATTGTGGATGAAGTGCAACAGTCTAGAAAAATTACTAGTGAAAGGCACAGTGTGAGCGGTAGATCAAAAGTATTGGAAAGGCCTAGAAGTGGATGGGCGCAACATGGCCGATGCACACGGTGCTACCGGGCTCATGATCAGAGTGCTATATGCCCGGCCAGAGATAAAAGATGCAGAAAATGTAACAGAATAGGCCATTTTGAAGTGGTGTGTAAAACTGAATACATTAAGGAGATGCAGGTGGACAGTGACCAGGAGGGTCAGGAAGTGTCTTTTGTGGGGTCTGTTGTGGAACGGACAAGCTCAGAGGAAGATTGGAAAGTTACTTTTACTGTAATGGGAGCCAAAGTTGATTTTAAGATTGACACAGGAGCTGATATCACTGTAATGTCTTTTGCTGAATTTATGAAACTGCCTAGACAGCCCCAGCTGGCGAAGGTTACTACAAATGTTCATAGTCCTGGTGGCCGCATTGATTGTGTAGGGAAATTTCTTGCCAGCTGTGAGTACAAACAAAAAAAGTTCACCATGTGGGTGCATGTGATCCGAGGTCAGTGTGTTAACAGTTTATTGAGCAGAAAAGCAGCCTGTGACTTGGGCCTCGTGGCCAGAGTGAATGAGATCTCTGAAGATATGTTTGGCGAGTTGGGCCTACTGAGCTGCAAACCTGTCCGTATAGCACTTAAAAGTGACGCAGTCCCGTACAGTATTTCTACTCCTCGTAGAATTCCGTTCCCGCTCATGCCTCAAGTGGAGAAAGAGCTCATGCGCATGAAGTCTATGGGGGTTATTGAAGAGGTTGTTGAAGCAACTGATTGGTGTGCCCCCATTGTTCCTGTTGCAAAGAAAAACGGAAAGGTGCGCATCTGTGTGGACCTGAAAAGGTTGAATGAGGCAGTGAAGAGGGAGAGATTTGTGCTGCCGACATTGGAAGATATAGCCCCGAAGTTGGCTGGGGCGAAGTTCTTTTCCACATTAGACGCTTCTAGCGGCTTTTGGCAGATCCCCTGGATCCAAAGTGCCGCAAACTGACTACCTTCATCACTCCGGTAGGTCGGTTCTGCTTCTGCAGACTTCCCTTTGGGATATCCTCCGCTCCTGAGATCTTTCAGAGGGAAATGAGTTCTCTCCTGAGTGGCCACGTGGGCACAGCAGTCGTCATGGACGACATTCTAGTGTATGGGTCTACAGTGGAAGAGCATGATCAGCGTTTGAGTTGTGTGCTGCAGGCTATCAAAGAGTCTGGGCTGAAGCTGAATAAAGAAAAATGTCATTTTAGGAAAACTGAATTATGCTACTTTGGGCATATCATCAACGGGGATGGCATCAAGCCGGACCCCGAGAAAATTCGGGCTATCGAACAGATGAAAAGCCCTTCGGATGTACATGAGCTGAGACAGATATTGGGCCTTGTAAATTACGTGGGCAAGTTTCTTCCAGATTTATCTACAGTTTTGCACCCTATCACAGAGTTGCTTAAGAAAGATGTTGCCTGGGTCTGGGGACCCTCACAAGAAAAAGCGTTCCTGCATGCTAAGTCCCTGCTGGGTCTGCCCCAGTGCTGGGGTTCTACGACCCTTCAAAAAAGACTGTGGTTAGTGCTGATGCAAGCAGTTATGGGTTGGGGGCTGCACTCCTGCAGCTGAATGACAACAAACTACAGCCCATCGCCTACTGTTCCCGCACACTGACGGCTGCGGAGTCAAAATACGCTCAAATTGAGAAAGAGTGCCTGGCTGCAGTTTGGGCCTGTGAACGCTTTCAGCGTTATCTAGTGGGTTTGGAGAAATTTAGTCTGGAAACTGACCACAAACCGCTAGTCCCTCTTATCAATTCTTATGACATCGACAAAACACCCTTGAGATGCCAGAGACTTTTAATGAGACTACTCAGGTTCAATGTTCAGGCAGTGCATGTGCCGGGGAAGCAGCTGGTTGTGGCAGATACACTGTCCAGGCTCCCGCTGGCTGCTGCTGAAGAATCCTCCACAGAATCGGATGTAAAAGTGTATGTTGATTCAGTTCTGGCCTCTAAGTCCATTTCTTCAAGGAAACTGGAAGAGATAAAGAAAGAGACATATTTGGACACAGATCTGCAAGAAGTTATAAGGTACATAAGAGATGGCTGGCCCGAGAGCCGGGCAGCCTGGATGTCTTTAAATGCTTACCAGCCAGAGAGGTCGCAGCTCACGGAGCTGGAGGGGTTGGTGCTGTTCCAAGACCGTATTGTAATTCCTGTCAGCATGAGGAAGGAGATGTTAAACAGGATTCACGATGGCCACTTAGGCATTACAAAGTGCAGAGAAAGAGCAGCTACAGCTGTGTGGTGGCCTGGGATCAGCTCCGACATTGCAAATCACGTGTCTAAATGTGCCTTTTGCCGGGAACGCCGGCCTACTCAGAGAAGGGAGCCCTTAATGTCTACTCCGCTGCCTGCGGGGCCGTGGCAGAAAATAGCTGCTGATTTGTGCGAACTGCACGGGAAAAAGTTTCTTGTTGTTATCGACTACTATTCCAGGTATTTGGAAATAGCACCCCTGAATGATATCACAAGTCAGGCCGTTATCATTCGCCTGAAGAGCTTGTTCGCCCGCTGGGGCATTCCAATGGAGCTGGTGAGTGATAATGGCATGCAGTTCGCTTCTACAGAGTTCAGTGCTTTCAGCAGGGAATATGATTTTGTACATTCCACGTCAAGTCCACATTATCCGCAGGCCAACGGAATGGCTGAAAGGGCAGTTCAAACAACAAAATTCATTCTAAAGCAATCTGAACCGTACCTAGCCCTCTTGTCATACAGGGCGACGCCCATTCAAGCCACCGGGTTTAGCCCGGCACAGCTGATGCTAGGACGCCAGATTCGCACCACTTTACCCTCAGTGGGTGTCTTCAAGCCGCCTGGCCCTGTTCCTCGGGACGAAGTCCTTAGGAGGGATGAAGAGGCCAAAAAGGGTTATCGTTTCTTCTACGACAGGAGACATTCTGTCAGGCCTTTACAGGAACTGAAAGCGGGCCAAAGTGTCAGAGTTAAACTGGATGATGAGAAGAAATGGAAGACGCCTGCTACGGTAGTGGGCCGCTCTCCAGAACCAAGGTCTTACACAGTCCTTACAGAGGGAGGGACGGTTACACGCCGTAACCGAAGACATCTTCAGCCTGTACCTGAGAGTCTGGAACCGGATACCTCAATACCACCGCCGGTGGGATCCCCTGTTCTAAGAGAGGTGCCTTCCCCTCAGCAAGATCATAGCGGGGATATATCTTTGCCTCCAGCAGACTCTTGTTCACCATCTTCTGTATCAGAGGACAGTTCATGCAAAGTTACATCAAGCGGAAGAGTGGTGAGGCTTCCGGCCCGATACAGGGACTGACTTTAGCTAGAACAGTGACCGGAAGTATGGGCAGAATAATCCCATGGTCACTGTGGACTAGGGTAGTCTACCCCGATGTCCAAGTCAGGATGTAATTTATTTGTTCATGTTTTCTAATCTATCTGTTTTTATAATGTTCTAAAACAAAATGTTGTTGTATACCCTGTTGGTGTACCTTGTTAGTTAATATATGCGAATGTATGCTTTGTCTTTGAAAAAGGGGAAGATGTGATGATAGCAGGATGTGATGTCACTAGCATGTGGGCGGGGCTTAGGTCCGGTGTCTGTGTCGCAGTTAGTTTAGTACAATCAACCTGTCTGGATGTGTATTGTTATGCTCTGTAATAAAATAGAGTTGTACCATCATTGCTGTGTCCTGCATATGTCCTGCATCTCATGACACTTAGTAAATTTTGAGGTAAATATCTTCCTTTTTTATATAGAGATGTTCAGGTGATACTTTCTAATTAGCTTTTTACAGCTATAATACATTCCTTTCAAGTGCTTCAACTTTGAGTACTTTGTCCCTTTAAACAGGTTTTAACAGGTGTTAACAGGTTTAAACAAATTTAAACTGTCAATTGTATTAATTTGTATTCAAGGGACACATCCTTATCTTATATTCCTCTGCTGCTGCCAATTAAGAATAGCTATATATGATCTACTACACTCCAGAAACCAATGTATATATATAAATATTGTAAGGTCAAGCTTTTGGTCTGGAGTACATACTTCAAATTATCAACAGAATTTAAAAAACAAACAAACACAATTTTGTAATTAATTTACAGGAAAAATAGGTAAAAAAAAATCTGATAGTATATCATAAATTATTTTTTTCTCCCATGTATAACTAAAAAAATCTTATGGAGAATTAATTTAGATTTTTTTTTTAAATGTAAACTCTGCACCCCCCTCCACACAATAAGACATATTTTATCATTTAATTTCTATGGTTTACAGCTACTAATGACAAATACAAAATTGTTTAACTATTTGACTGCAATTATATTTAAACCTAAATGTCAATATAGAATTTGGTAGGAAAAAGTGTATGTGCATTTTATCACACATAGTTCCAACCTTCAGTCATCGAGGCCCATTTATCAAGCTCCGTATGGAGCTTGTGGGCCCGTGTTTCTGGCGAGTCTTCAGACTCACCAGAAACAGCAGTTATGAAGCAGCGGTCACAAAATCCGCTGCTCCATAACAGAGCAGGCGGACAGGAATCGCCACAATTCAACCCGATCGAGTACGATCGGGTTGATTGACACTTCCCTGCTGGGGGTCCATTGGCCGAGAGTCTGCAGGGGGCGTCGTTGCACCAGCAGCTCTTGTGAGCTGCTGGTGCAATGCTGAATAAGGAGAGTGTATTGCTCTCCACATTCAGCAAGGTGTTGCGGACCTGATCTGCACTGTCGGATCAGGTCCGCAAGACCTTTGATACATAGGCCCATCATCTTGATAACCTTTATAACATTTTTTTCACAATCCTTTTTAAAGATACTTTTTAACAGGTTTAAAATTTGATTTTACACTTATCCAATATGACACCTAAGGGCACATGATAAATGTTTGCAAATATTCCTAGACAATTTTGAATAATTCTATGATGTTGCACATGTGCAAGACACTCTGAAATGGCCACATATTGCATTTTAGAGGTGTATTTATATACATGGCCTAGATTCATTTAAGTGATACTCAAGTCAAAATTAAACTTTCATTATTCAGATAGAGCATGCAGTTTCAAACAACTTTCCAATTTACTTCCATTAACAAAATGTGCACAGTCTTTTTATATTTACATATTTTGAGTCACCAGCTCCTACTGAGCATGTGCAATAATTCACATAATATACTTATATGCATTTGTGATTGGCTGATGGCTGTCACATGATACAGGACAGAAAAAAAATCTACTACTCATTTTAAGTTCAGACTAAGGGGCCCTTTTATCAAGCTCTGGATGGAGCTTGAGGGCTCGTGTTATGAAGCAGCGTCTAAAGACCTCTGCTCCATAACCTGTCCGCCTGCTCTGAGTACTTGACTTTTTTGGAAGTCATTTCATTTTTGAATTGTCTGGTGGGATTTTCCTTTAGTTTGCTGTATACCTCCTTATCATTTAGTTGCGTCTTGGCATCGGCTATATAGTCGTCTCTATTAAGGACAACCACATTGCCACCTTTGTCTTATTGTCTGATGATGAGATTATCATCTTCAGCTAGTTTTTTTAAAGCTAGTTTTTCTTGAGGCATAAAATTATGATAATGTATATTTCTTTTTTATTTAGAGATCTAAGCATTTCTTCTACAGTCTTCTGGGAAATATCTAAGACCTTGGATCTTGTGTGTACAGGTACAAATGACTTTACTTTTTTATATGTTTTAAACAGATGTCTTTTTCATTACTTAAATCTGTATTTTCTTTAACCCCTTCCTGATTAAGATCTTCTAGATCAGTAACACTACACCAATCAGAAAAATTAAAACCATCTTTTTCTGTATTATTATAGTTCTCATTACTACAGATTTCATTGTTGGAGTCTTCTTGTTCCTGCTCACCACTTCCATCATAGAAATGCTTACGCAATGTAATTTTCCAGACAAATTTATTATATCCAGTAACTGTTTCAAAAATATTAAAATGGTTAGCAGAAACAAAATTGAGACCTTTGGATAATACATCTTTTTTCCGTTTCACTTAGTATCACTGATGACAGATTTATCACAACTGAATTCATGCATATTTCTTCTGCCCCATCTGTGAGATCTGGTGGCTTATGTCTTGTGTACAGTCCTTTGAGTTGTCTTGCTTCTCCTTGTTTCTGTTGAATTTTCCTCGCTTTCCCTCTTCTACATCTATGTGTTTTTTTCTTCCTGTGGGTAGAGTCTGTTGCACCTCGTTTTTTAAAAAGGAATTAGATGCCTCTAGTGTTAGGTATATCCTCATTTGTTCTCAATACTGATGGTATAGGTGTCTCTTCTACAGTATCCCCATCAGAAGAGTCAAATTCATACTCTGTATCCTGAAAATGTTACAGATTTGCCCTTTTTTGGTAGACTTGCCATTTTTATTTTGTTATAATTACGATTACTATCTCGCCTGGTAAACTCATCTTGACTCCATTTGTATACTTGCTTAGAATCATACGGCTAGATTACGAGTTGTGCGTTAGGGTAAAAAGCAGCGTTAAGAGGTCCTAGCGCTGCTTTTTTACGCCTGCTGGTATTACGAGTCTTGAAGGTCTAGGGTCATCACACACTTTTTTGTTACCGAAAACGACTTGCGTAAACTTCGTAAAGTCTTTTTTCTATGGGACTTCCATAGCGCCGGTATTACAAGTCTGTCCTGGGAGGCCAAAAAGTGGAGTGGTACACCCTCTCCTGTCAAGAGTCCTAACACATTAAAGTCAGTAGTTAAGAGTTTTATGGTACAACGCTGTAACATAAAACTCATAACTAAAGTGCTAAAAGTAAACTAACACCCATAAACTACCTATTAACCCCTAAACTGAGGTCCTCTCGCATCGCAAACACTAAAATACAAATTTTAACCCCTAATCTGCCGCTCCGGACACCGCCGCCACCTACATTATATTTATGAACCCCTAATCTGCTGCCCCCAACATCGCCGACACCTACATTATATTTATTAACCCCTAATCTGCCACGCCCAAATGTCTCCGCCCACCTACCTACACTTATTAACCCCTAATCTGCCGCCCCCAATATCGCCGCCACTATAATAAACATATTAACATTATTTAAATATTATTAACCCCTAATCTGCCATCCCTAACATTGCCGCCACCTACCTACATTTATTAACCCTAATCTGCCGCCCCAATGTCGCCGCCACTATATAAACATATTAACCCCTTAACCGCCGCACTCCCGCCTCGCAAATATTAGGTTAAATATTATTAACCCCTAATATGCCGTCCCTAACATCGCTGCCACCTACCAACATGTATTAACCCCTAATTTGTCGCCCCCAATGTCGCTGCCACTATATTAAAGTTATTAACCCCTAAACCTAAGTCTAACCCTAAACCTAAATGTACCTGTAAAATAAAAACCTAACCTAAGTTACTCTAGACACCTAACACTACACTATAATTAAATAAATTAACTAAATTAAGTACAATTAAATAAATTAAATTAAATTAGCTACTAAAGTACAAAAAACAAATAAACACTAAATTACAGAAAATAATAAACAAATTACAGAAATTTAAACTAATTATACCTAAAAAAAAGCCCCCCTAAAATGAAAAAAAAAACCTAGCCTAAACTAAACTACCAATAGCCCTTAAAAGGGCCTTTTGCGGGGCATTACCCCAAATTAATCAGCTCTTTTACCTGTAAAAAAAAATACAAACAACCCCCCCAACAGTAAAACCCACCACCCACACAACCAACCCCCCAAATAAAATACTATCTAAAAAAACCTAAGCTCCCCATTGCCCTGAAAAGGGCATTTGGATGGGCATTGCCCTTAAAAGGGCAGTTAGCTCTTTTCCCGCCCAAAGTCCCTAACCTAAAAATAAAACCCACCCAATTCACCCTTAAAAAAACCTAACACTAGCTCCCTGAAGATCGACTTACCGGGAGACGTCTTCATCCAAGGCGGGCCGAAGTCCTCAATCAAGCCGGGAGAAGTCTTCATCCAAGCCGGGCGAAGTGGTCCTCCAGACGGGCAGAAGTCTTCATCCAGGCGGCATCTTCTATCTTCATCCATCCGGTGCGGAGCGGGTCCATATTCAAGGCATCCGACGCAGAGCATCCTCTTCTGCCGACGTACTAACGACAAATGAAGGTACCTTTAAGTGACGTCATCCCCAAGATGCGTCCCTTAGATTCGATTGGCTGATAGAATTCTATCAGCCAATCGGAATTTAAGGTAGAAAAAATCCTAGTGGCTGATGCAATCAGCACAATAGGATGAGCTCGCATTCTGTTGGCTGATTAGAGTTCAGCAATATAAGTGAATAGATAGTAAAAAGGTGTCACTCACCAAGTAGCCCGGTATCAGGTCCCAACCGCACACCTCAAAACATCCTTATGGTAAGGCATATGTATGAAATTCACACAGTCTTACCTGCTCTCGTCTTGATGTGTCCCGCTGGTGCGATACGCACTCCCGGGCTCCAGCCCATCCACAAACCGCGATCGAGCATCCTCGCAGTGTACAGCCAGGTGACGTCAACAGCGGGGCCGCTCTGTTTTCCTACTCAGCAGTAAGTCTGCCGTTAATGACGTACTGACCCTGTCAGCCTCCCTCATTCTGCCAATCGCGGTGGACCCTGAATACTCCGTAATATGGACTCGGCATTGAGGTAGGTAAATCCAGTGTAATCTAGCCTTATCGGGTATACGGGCAAGAGCAAAGTATAATTGTAAATCCCGGTCTGGCTCCAAACTGGATCAATGAGATTCCCCCTATGTTACAAACAAAATCCGGCAGGCAGTGCAGCTGATATCCTGGTCAAAAGGCAAAAAAGTCCTAAGCCGAAAAAGAAAAAGTTTGGCCAGGTATTTTAGATAAATAAAATATAAATTTTATTCCAGTGTTACATATAACACACTAAGTTTATAAGGGATAAGTCAGATTATGATAACAACAAGGTATATATATGTAACAAAAGCCAAAGATTCCAGTATAGGAGAAACCAGAATGCCTCTAGAGGTAACAGACGGAGTAGAGGTAGAAGATAGAGGGGCAGAAGTGGTAGGTCAGTGATATTTTCTGACAGTGAAGCCGATTCAGGCAATGACAATGTGCAGTCAGGGAGTGAGGATAATTTTCCCCAGGAAGTAGTCAGCATGAATAATAACTATAATAGGTTTGTGGGTCGTGGTAACACATATGATAGGATGGGGACAAGACAGGGTCCCAATAGAACACTCAGTACAGTCCAGAGGTCGAACATACCAACAGACTAGATATCAGCCGACACCAGAAAATATGCATTTATCCACATTATCAAACACAGGTGCTGCTACTAGTAGGGATGATGAATTAGTGCAACTAGAGCAGGATTTTCAGATGGGCCAGCACCCCCAGGAAGGAGGGGGAACAAACATGCTGATACCCGAACAGGGGAGATACCCAATACGACAGACCCGGGTTCCGTCAAAATACAAACCATCATAAATCTCTCCAGCCATGTATTAACATCAGATGAGGTTAGGGTACTGCGCCTTGGTCTAGGGTTTGTATCTACAGTCAATTTTAATTTGATAAGAACTATGTTGGTCCTAAACAAGTTCATACGTAATATCACTCTGCGTAAACATTTTTCAAATACAAGCCAGGACCATGGTACAGTACCCTGCGGGGTTCCTGATTCAGGGGATGTACACCAGGGACTAGATTTCCACGAGACATTTGACATATATGGCTCTGAGAGGGAGTTAGAGAGTGAAGGTTCAACAAGGGTAGGGGGTGTAACACCCTGGAATGGTATAAGAGATATATGAACCCTACCACCATCTACCCAAAAAAAACATTCAGAGCAGATGGGAACATTAGTTGAAACATTTTTATAGACGAGATGAGGTGGACTTGTGAAAACTCTCACAAACACGGAAACGTCCCAAAAGTATATGACCAGAAAATGAGTAGTTGCCCTGAAGTCCTCAGAAGAAAATACGGATATTGATAATCAAGCAGGCGGACAAGGGGGGCTCTGAGGTTCTCCTGATAGGACTGATTATATTAATGAGGCATTGAGACAGTTGAGGAATAGTGATGTCGCGAACCTTAAAATTTCGGTTCGCGAACGGCGGACATCGAACTTCCGCTACTGTTCGCGAACCCGCCATTGACTTCAATAGGCAGGCGAACTTTAAAACCCCACAAGGACTCTTTCCTGGCCACAATAGTGATGGAAAAGTAGTGTTCTTCATGAGTTCAGCTATATATCTTGCAAAACTGTAAAAACAGTGATTTTTCAATCAATAATTGGAAATATATAAAAAAATTAAAAATAATAGTTTTAGTATATTAGCAAACTGCTCGTGCCAATATACAAACAGTGTTCATATTGTTTAACTGTGATCAGGATGGATTTGGATTACAATAAATGAATCTCAAATATTTCCCTTACAAACCGAACAAAAGGGTTAATTCAAAGAATGGTAATGTAATGGTAAAGGGGTTTGACAGTGCCATTGTATATGTCAGTTTCAGTTAGATTTCTAGTTTGATCCTGATAACAAGTACTTTAAAGGGACAAAATTAGTAAAAATTTTAACTATAATGATTCATATAGGTCATGCATGCAATTTTAAACAACTTTATAATTTACTTTTATCATCAAATTTGCTTTTGCTCTCTTCGTATTCTTTATGGAAAGCTAATCCTAGGTAGGTTCAAATGCTAATTTCTCAGCCATTGAACTGCCTCTTATCTCAGTGTATTTTGACCATTTTTGACAGTTGGACAATGCTAGTTCATATGTGCCATATAGGTAACACTGTGCTCACTCCTGTGGAGTTATTTAGAGTCAGCAGTGATTGTCTAAAATGCATGTCTGTTAAAGAACTGAGATAAGGGGCAGTCTGCAGAGGCTTAGAAACAAGGTAACCACAGAGGTAAAAAGTGTATTAATACAATAGTGTTGGTTATGCAAAAACTGGGAATGGGTAATAAAGGGATTATCTATCTTTTTAAACAATAAAAATGCTGGAGTAGACTGTCCCTTTAACAACCGAAACACAATTTTGGGAAATTTCTACTAAATAACAGAGCTGTGGGCTTTAAACCGGTAGAATCGATTTTTGATTGGGATTACCAAAAAAATGCACTACCCATAGCAGGAGAAACCGAAAATTAGTTTCTGATAATATTATGATTGATTCCAAAATTAGATACTTAGTAGATCTAGATATTGATTCTAGCTAATTTCTCTCTCCATCCTAACCTTGTGGAATGATTACATTTGGCTGGCGTGTGGGCTATTTGAGAAGTGGGTGTTCTGGGCCTTTTCTGCCTATTTTTTTTTTATTATTATTGTAATAGGCACTTGCATGTGGAAACTCTAACAATAATGTGGCTGATTGCCTCTCCCCTAGCCTTGTAGAACAGGTGGAATTTGGTTAGTGTGGCAGCTTGAAAAATAGGTGTTGTAAGCTGCTCAGTAACACCCCTGGCTGGGAAAAGGTTAATAAGAAATATATTATTTAATGTTTTTCATCTCTAAATATTGTTATGAAGGGTCTTAAAAACACTCACACCTTTATGAAAGAATGTGACTAATTGTAAGACTGTTCCAGCCTGTTTTGCTCCATTCTGGATTTTACTCCTGGGCTTATAAACCACTGGGTTGCCAATTCAAATGTAACTACAGAAGGGCATATTTATGTTTACCACCACAACTTGAAAGGACATTTATTTCCCAGCAAGCAAATTAAGAGCAACAATTAAACTTATTAAAAAATTTTTGCATTAACAATTTTTTTTTAAATAAAGCTGTTTAATTGCCTTAAGCATGCAGCAAATGTCTGTTTTTAGAAATCTAGAATCAGGTACTAATTATTTATAAGACTGATAAAAAATCCTTCACATGCTTGACATAAACAGTGGTTGTATTACAGTAAGTATTGAAGTGTATTTTAAACCTATAATGCAAGTTAAAATGCTTTCTTTTATATGTAACACCCACTTTGCCCAAGTCAGTGAACTATGTTTTCTATATTTACAAAAGGTCAATGTCCTTTATTGAGACAATACCTAAGGGTATTTTATACAAACAAGTGAAATATTAAAGAGGTCCTCCCTTATTTAATTTATTTTCTCTGTATGGTACCAGCAAGCGATAATTTGTTTTTGCCTTTAGCTTATCAAAGTGAGAGTATTTGTGACCATCTATCTTATTAAAGGACACTGAACTCAAAATTTTTCTTTGTGATTCAGATAGAGCATGAATTTTCTTTATTTTTTTTAACTTATTTATGAATATACTGGTTCCTTTACAACAAGGAAAAGATATGTGCAAAAACAATACATAAGGTACATAAGATGCGACCTTCTCTCTAACCGCTTGTGCGGGAGAGCGTCACCAGAAGTATGTTAGTATCCATGTCATCAAAGAGTCCAGCATCATTTTCTAAATTTTAAACAAATAAAATTACAAAAACATTGATCATAAAATAACATATCACAAAACGTGGAATGGAAGAAGTCCCCTTGTTGGGCCCTCCACTCCAGGGAAGGGGTGACCGGGTAGGGGAGGGAAGGGGGGGGACCCACACCCCGGCACAGTCAACACAGGAACGATGTGGGAGTCTCACAAAGTCTGCATAGGACAGGTTACTGGGCTAGAAGTGAGGGGGGGAGTGATCCTCCCCTCCACGATCAAACTATGGGAAGAGAAGGGGCTGGGCACCACCTACCACACAGATTCTCCTCCATCATAAATAAGGAGTTACGGAAAGGATACAGAATCCTATTCCTCACTTGTGGAGATAAGTAAAGTAGGTAGGTTCCCATTTCTGGATAAAGGCTTTGATTCTCTTTTCTAGATCTCCTGCACATCTGCTTGTTCCAAGAATACCTCGGGTATGTATGATATGCAATTAATTTCCGAAAGGGAGGAGCTCTATTGGACACCCAGTATTGTAGGATTAACCTCCTGGCAAGGAGTGTCACAGAATAAAGAAATTTCTGGTTCCCTGGTTGCAACATCAAAATCATGCAGAAAAATAATGTTGGATGGTGTTAAGTCAACCCCTCTCAGTCAAGACCTTCTGGAGCCAAAACTTTAGCTTGCCCCACAGTTTAGTGAGTTAGGGACAATCCCAGATGAGATGCGTAATGTCAGGGGATTCGAGGGAGTATTTGGCGCATTTGTCTACTGCCTGCGGAACCATTTTAGCTCTTAGTTTTGGAAGAATGTATGCCTGATGAAGTAATTTGGTGTGGGCTTCTCTCGAGTATGCCAGAGGAGAGTGGCCATGTGCACTTTGAAAAACTTTCTGTCAAGTCTGGTAAGGTAATTGAGATGTTTCTTGTCTCCTGCCCATTTGTTATAGATTGTCTGTAGTGACCTGGCTGCTCTAGATGGGCAGAGGCATGAATTTTTAAGCAACTTTCTAATTTACTCCTATTATCAAATTTTCTTTATTCTCTTGGTATCTATTTATTTGAAATGCAAGAATCTAAGTTTAGATGCGGCCCATTTTGGTGAACAACCTGGGTTTGTCCTTGCTGATTGGTGGAAAAAAATCCATCCCACCAATCAAAAAGTGCTGTCCAGAGTTCTTAAACCCAAGAAAGCTTAGATGGCATTTATTTCAAATAAAGATAGCACGAGAAACGAGGAAAAATTGATAATAGGAGTAAATTAGAAAGTTGCTTAAATTGCATGCTCTATCTGAATCACAAAAGAAAAAATTGGGTTCAGTGTCCCTTTAAGCAAATTATCATTAGAATTAGATTCCATAATCAGACATTAAATAAGAGTCCTCTGGCTAAAGAGGTCAGCTGCACGTAGCTTATAACACTTAGGGAGTTAATGCATAAGTCTAGGAGTCAGCTACTGTATATCATTAATTCATAATGGAATTGCATATCATAGTTTTAAACTCTCCTTTTGAAAGGTGTTAGGCTGATATTCTTTACAAAAGCTAAAGGAATAAAAACCAAAAAGTTTACGTCACTTGCCAAGGTTAAGTTTTTATACAATATCCTTAAACAGACACAATTTATCATGTACATAGTTTCTAATATTTATATTATGGTATATTCTGTATGTTAATACTATACTATTTGCTGTCCCTCTCTTTCGTTAACATTCCTTTTTTATACCTGTGCCAGTTATTTAATGACTGAAAGTAAAAGCAACAAACATTTTACATTTCTACAATTCACTTTCATAATTCTGGTATTGGTAGTATTGATACCCAAATGTGGAACTCACAGTAGCTATAGCAGCATATGGTCCATGCAATGGTAGACTGTAGGCTGTAGACTGCATACTGCCAAGCAAAAGTATAATAATACAGATGGAACTGCAGGCCATTTAGAAGTTTATCCCAGGAAGTAACTATTGCAATTTCATAAGAGCACAGACCAGGAAGGAAATAGGTTAAAGGCTGTGACACACTGCAAGCGATGCAGCGTAAGGCGAAGCATCTGCTTCGCACCGCGTTGCATCGCTTCTGAAGTTCAAATATTTCATCTCTGAGCACTCATCTACGCGACCTGACGCAGCAGAGTGCTCAGAGATGAAAAGACAGGACACGTGTTCAGAGAGCAGGAAGTAAATCTGTAGTAATTTCCAGCGAGCACAGTCCAGTAAACAAGCCGAGTCATACAGAGGTATACAGGTTAAACTAGAAGCCCTATGCAATATGTTTAGTTATCAGGCAGGGAGAAGTACTGCACAGGTATTCAGGCAGCAAGAAAGAGTAGATCAGTTACCACAAGTTTGACCAGAACAAGCAGGGTTAAACACAGAGTAAACAGGAACAATAAGCATTATCATCTGACGACCAAGAGTTATATGGGCCCAGAGCATTTAGTGATGAAACTTGTAATGACCATACCATGCAACACTTGTAGTCATTGAAATCACTGCACAAATCAAATAGCCATTGTATTGTGTTCTCTCATCTGTAAAAACATAGTGTTACAGAAATTTATTGTTTTTCACCACTGGATCGTCTGTTTTCCAAAAAAAAAAAGATTATACGTGAAACCCCCAAAATTGTCTTTCTTGATTTAAACAACTTTCCAACTTCTATTATCAAATTTCCTTCATTCTCTTGGTATTCTTTGTTGAAGGAGCAGCAATTCACTGAAAGAATGAAAGATATTAGAAGTAAATTGGAAAGTTGATTAACTTATATTCTCTATTTCAGTCATGAAAGTTTAATTTTGCCTTTATTGACCCTTTGAAATGCCCTCTTTCTTAATCCCTGTATGACTCCCCAGATAGTTATTATTATTGGTTATTTGTAGAGCACCAACAGATTCCACAGCGCTAGTTTTAGTTGTTTTTCTGTGTAACCTAGTGGAATATGGATTCAATTGAAGACTAGAGATTTTTTTAACAATAATCCTAATCCTTACTGACAGTTAGCTAAAACAAAGCACACATTTAATTACTTGCTTATATAATTCTAATTTGAATGATGGACTTTGTAACTCTTAAAAATAATACAATATTGAGCTATGCATTTATTATTAATATCTTCTACTATTTAGAAGGAGCGGTTTATAGATCTTGAACAGCTCACAGTCCCTGTGGGATTCACTAAGGCGAAAGAAGATGAATCTCAATGTCTCAGTTGGTAAAATGGACTAAGAGCCCCCTGTGATTTCTCCAGCCTATCCAGTCTTTCTTCTTCAGACTCTGTTATTTCATGTAGCTGATTTGTTTAAAAAAATGAGAGATGAGGAGTAACATTTTGTTAATCAGCTGTACAGAATGTAATAGGAACTGGTCGGACAAGAGAGACTGGACGGAGATTTTATGGAATATTGTTCAATGTGCTGTTAGTTGCTTAACATAGAATTGTCTTGTTAAAAATGTCCATTTCACAGAAGTAATACTATTTAAAATGGTGACAAACAGCACTACTATAAATAATAAATATTAAATGAATTCAAGATTGTTAATACAATTTAATTTTACTTTGTTCTATTACTGTAACCAGTTCTTTGTTTTATAGACCAGAACAATTAGAAATAATTAAATGAATCTTGCATATTTAAAGGACTTAAAACTGACGTTAGACTTAAAATGTAATTTCACATAAAGGGCTAGATTACAAATGGCGCTTTAACTTTTGTACGCAAGCTATATTGTTTTTTCCCCACAGCTTTTTACGCAAAGGAAATAGCGCTTGTATTACAAGTTCAAAGTAAACACGAACGCGAGAGTGCAATCCATTGAATATATTTTTTTAATAAAAGTATCTATAATATTTAAGAATAATTATTGATGTTTTAAAATATTTTATATGTAATATTTCAGTAACGCGCCTTAAGATAACTACATTTTCATGTGTGCAAACCCAACACTGTGTTAGACCTACATTGCGAAATGCAAATCAAGTTACTCATATTTTCCATTCCTATGTTATTCACATAGAAAAAAAATATATATTTATTATCAAATATACAGTTCTATATATATATATATATATATATATATATATATATATATATATATATATATATATCATAATATTAATGTAAAATATATATCTGTAGCTATATATCTATAGGAAAATATATACCGGTATAGGAATATACATATATATATATATATATATATATATATATATATATATATATATATATATATATATATATAGAAATTTGTATTTACAATACAAATAACATTACTGTATGTGAAGAACATTGGAATGTGAAAAATTAATAACAACAACTGTCAGGTTACCGCGTGAGCAATAAGTGTTAGTTTTTCTTCTTCTACACTGTCCATTAAAGTCTAGTGCAGTCGCGATACCCGAAGTCTGAAAGTTAGCACACATCGGGTTTCACTCGCAAACTTTTTACTTTGAACTTGTAATACGCGTGCTACCCGAAATGCATGCAAAGCTTACTTCTAGCAAAGTTTATACTCAAGCAGGAACGCTAAATAGTGCACCATTTGTAATATAACCCAAAATGTTTAATTAAAGGGACACTGAACCCAAATTTTTTCTATTGCGATTCAGATAGAGCATGCAATTTTAAGCAACTTTCTAATTTATGATATACGTAATTATTGTATCTAAGCCTCTGCAGACTGCCCCCCTTTTCTCAGTGCTTTTTACACTTGCATTTTAGCCAATTACTGCTGGGTCCTGCATAACTCCACGGGAGTGAACACAGCATTATCTATATGGCGCATATGAACTAACACTGTCTGGCTGTGAAAAGCTTATAAAATGCACTGAGATAAGTGAGGGCCCTGCAGGGACTTACAAATATGCAGAGATTTAAAGGTTGTGAGCTTATAAAGTATATTAATATAACAATATTCGTTATGCAAAGCTGGGGAATGGGTAGTGAAGGCAATATCTATTTTTGTAAACAAAAAAAAATCAAGTAGACTGGTCCTTTAAAGATTTAAGCTTTATTAAATGTTGACAAGTAAGCATTTTTTTTTTAATATGTAAATGACTTTCACTTTTTCTTCCTAAGAGTAGTGATGTCGCGAATAGTTTGCAGCGAACATAGCATGTTCGCGTTCGCCGCGGCGGGCGAACATATGCAATGTTCGATCCGCCCCCTATTCGTCATCATTGAGTAAACTTTGACCCTGTACCTCACAGTCAGCAGACACATTACAGCCAATCAGCGGCAGACACTCCCTCCCAGACCCTCCCACCTCCTGGACAGTATCCATTTTAGATTCATTTGGAAGCTGCATTCTTAGTGAGAGGAGGCACAGTGTAGCTGCTGCTGATTTAATAGGGAAATCGATAGCTAGGCTAGTGTATTCAGTATCCACTACAGTCCTGAAGGACTCATCTGATCTCTGCTATAAGGACAGCACCCCAAAAAGCCCTAGAACATCAGTCTGCTTTTTTTTTTTTCCTGTAATCTAATTGCAGTTGCCTGTCTGCCAGCGTGTGTGTCAGGCTCACAGCATATACTGTGCCCACTTGCCCAGTGCCACCACTCATATCTGGTGTAACAGTAGTGTACATTTAAAAAAAAAACAACACTTTTTTGACTGTGAAATAATAGCAGACAGCTGCCCGTACCCAAGATGGCCGCCAATAAGGCAGATGGGGAGGGTTAGAGAGCTGTTTTGGGGGGGATCAGGGAGGTTGGGGGCTAAGGGGAGGATGCTACACCACAGCATATGTAAATATGCTAAAAAAAATAAAAAAAATTAAAAACCTTTTATTTTAGTACTGGCAGACTTTCTGCCAGTACTTAAGATGGCGGGGACAATTGTGGGGTGGGGGAGGGAAGGGAGCTGTTTGGGAGGGATCAGGGGGTCTGATGTGTCAGGTGGGAGGCTGATCTCTACACTAAAGCTAAAATTAACCCTGCAAGCTCCCTACAAACTACCTAATTAACCCCTTCACTGCTAACCATAATACACATGTGATGCGCATTTAGCGGCCTTCTAATTACCAGAAAGCAACGCCAAAGTCATATATGTCTGCTATTTCTGAACAAAGGGGATCCCAGAGAAGCATTTACAACCATTTGTGCCATAATTGCACAAGCTGTTTGTAAATGATTTCAGTGAGAAACCTAAAATTGTGAAAAATGTAACTTTTTTTTTAAATTTGATCGCATTTGGCGGTGAAATGGTGGCATAAAATATACCAAAATGGGCCTAGATCAATACTTTGGGTTGTCTACTACACTATACTTAAGCTAAAATTAACTCTACAAGCTCCCTACATGCTCCCTAATTAACCCCTTCACTGCTGGGCATAAAAACACGTGTGGTGCGCAGTGGCATTTAGCAGCCTTCTAATTACCAAAAAGCAACGCCAAAGCCATATAAGTCTGCTATTTCTGAACAAAGGGGATCCCAGAGAAGCATTTACAACCATTTATGCCATAATTGCATAAGTTGTTTGTAAATAATTTCTGTGAGAAACCTAAAGTTTGTGAAAAAGTGAACATTTGTTTTTATTTGATCGCATTTGGCGTTCAAATGGTGGCATGAAATATACCAAAATGGGCCTAGATCAATACTTTGGGATGTCTTCTAAAAAAAAATATATACATGTCAAGGGATATTCAGGTATTCCTTACAGATATCAGGGTTCCAATGTAACTAGCGCTCATTTTGAAAAAAAGTGGTTTTGAAATAGCAAAGTGCTTCTTGTATTTATTTCCCTATAAGTTGCAAAAAAAGCAAAGAACATGTTAACATTGGGTATTTCTAAACTCAGGACAAAATTTAGAAACTATTTAGCATGGGTGTTTCTTGGTGGTTGTAGATGTGTAACAGATTTTGGGGGTCAAAGTTAGAAAAAGTGTGTTTTTTTCAATTTTTTCCTCATATTTTATAATATTTTTAATAATAAATTATAAGATATGATGAAAATAATGGTATCTTTAGAAATTCCATTTAGTGGCGAGAAAAACAGTATATAATATGTGTGGGTACAGTAAATGAGTAAGAGGAAAATTACAGCTAAACACAAACACCGCAGAAATGTAAAAATAGCCCTGGTCCTTAAGGGAAAGAAATTGAAAAATGGCTTTGGTCCTTAAGGGGTTAAAAAAAAAAAACCTAGAAATTTGACTGTGAAAAAATAGCAGTCAGTGGAGGGGGGCGGGATCGTGGGCGGGGATGTCCGGGGGCGGGCGCGTGCACAGGGAGGGAGCGGGTGGCAACCGCAACACTACAGAAAAAGTTGGTGTAAAATGTTTTAAAAAAAGGAATAAAAATAATAAAAAAAAAGATCAGGCAGGTGGTGGGGGTTGGTCTGTGGGGGGGGGGGAAGCTACACTACAGGAAAAAAAAAAAAAAACAGAAAAACTACTTTTTTTTTGCAAACTGGGTACTGGCAGACTGCTGCCAGTACCCAAGATGGCCGCCAATAAGGCAGATGGGGAGGGTTAGAGAGCTGTTTTGGGGGGATCAGGGAGGTTTGGGGCTAAGGGGGGATTCTACACCACATCATATGTAAATATGCTTAAAAAAAAATTAAAATTTTTTTAAAAAGACTTTCTGCCAGTACTTAAGATGACGGGGACAATTGTGGGGTGGGGGAGAGAAGGGAGCTGTTTGGGAGGGATCAGGGGGTCTGATGTGTCAGGTGGGAGGCTGATCTCTACACTATAGCTAAAATTAACCCTGCAAGCTCCCTACAAACTACCTAATTAACCCCTTCACTGCTAGCCATAATACACATGTGATGCGCAGCAGCATTTAGCGGCCTTCTAATTACCAGAAAGCAACGCCAAAGTCATATATGTCTGCTATTTCTGAACAAAGGGGATCCCAGAGAAGCATTTACAACCATTTATGCCATAATTGCATAAGTTGTTTGTAAATAATTTCTGTGAGAAACCTAAAGTTTGTGAAAAAGTGAACAATTTTTTTTTATTTGATCGCATTTGGCGGTGAAATGGTGGCATGAAATATAACAAAATGCGCCTAGATCAATACTTTGGGATGTCTTCTAAAAAAAATATATATATACATGTCAAGGGATATTCAGGTATTCCTGACAGATATCAGGGTTCCAATGTAACTAGCGCTCATTTTGAAAAAAAGTGGTTTTGAAATAGCAAAGTGCTTCTTGTATTTATTTCCCTATAAGTTGCAAAAAAGCAAAGAACATGTTAACATTGGGTATTTCTAAACTCAGGACAAAATTTAGAAACTATTTAGCATGGTTGTTTTTTGGTGGTTGTAGATGTGTAACAGATTTTTCAGGGCCTGCCAGGGCACAGTGTCACACCAGTGCAACTCATATCTGGTGTAACAGTAGTGTACATTAAAAAAAAATACAATTTAGACTGTAATAGATTGAATAGCAGTTAGTTGTCTGCAAGCGTGTGTGTCAGGCCTACAGCGTCTACTCTGCCAACTTCTGCCAGTGCACAGTGCCACTCATATCTGTTGTCACAGTAGCTTGCACGCATAGTACCACTAATCGAAAAAAAAATGACAGGGAGAGGCAGGCCACCCCGCAGGGGCCGTCGTGGTCGTGGTGCTGTGATTCCCTTTGGCCCTAGAATAATGCCCAGGGTTCAGAGGCCACGTACCATGAACTCGAAAAGTTCTGAGGACATAGTTGACTGGCTAACACAGGACACCCAATCTTCTACAGCTTCCGCTCGGAACCTTGACACACCATCCTCGTCCAGCTTAGCTTCGGGCACCTCTCAAGTTACCACTCGCCCGCCTGCCGCCACCACCAACACTATCACCACAGCCGCTTCACTTGATCTGTCAGAGGAGTTATTTACACATCAGTTGGAAGAAATGAGTGATACGCAACCATTATTGCCAGAGGATGTAGATAACAGGGATATGTCTCAGTCAGGCAGCATTACACACATGGACGTACAGTGTGATGATGATGATGTTGTACCCGCTGCGGGAGTTTGGTCTGTCACTGTGAAGCGGACGTAACCCTTACACTACCTGATCGATACAACATCATCACTGATGTTTTAAAGCACGTTATTCCAAACAATTTAGGAATGTTAGGTGATTTATGCCCTTTAAGGTTTAAAACCAGACTCTGCATCAACTATGTAATTTTCCATGGGAGTTTTGCCATGGATCCCCCTCCGGCATGCCACAGTCCAGGTGTTAGTCCCCTTGAAACAACTTTTCCATCACTATTGTGGCCAGAAAGAGTCCCTGTGGGTTTTAAAATTTGCCTGCCCATTGAAGTCTATAGCGGTTCGCCCGGTTCGCAAACTTTTGCGAAAGTTCGCGTTCGCCGTTCGCGAACCCAAATTTTTATGTTCGCGACATCACTACCTAAGAGTTACAGGACAGTTGAACTTCAAATATTGGGATTCTAAAGAGAACATTAATCTGAGATTTCCTTTGCAAGCAGGATAATAGATGGTTATCTAGAGGTTTATGTAATTTTGGTCTGAATCAGTATGATAAGCTAAATTATATAGAACACATACGCTAAAAAGTCTGCATTCTGTTTATCACCTTTAATGCTATTGATATATGTGATTATTAGTTAAAGGGGCAATGTACTGTAAAATTGTTTTCCCTTAATGCGTTTCAAATTACTTTTTCTACCAGCTGCAGTCTATACAATGTATGAGAATTTGCTTCTTTAGTTTTATTTTTGCATATGAAATAGTGGATTTTGTTCTTTGAAACCATAACCCATAAAAATAATTTGAGCATGCAGGGAAATAAAATATCCATATTTTATCACTTTCTGTATACACACGTTTTTATATTATCTCTGTATAACAAAGCCCAATACTTGGGCCCTGATATTCAAAGCATCAACAGGCCATCTAGAAACTGCCTCACTGGTCTCATCGGTCTCACAGTCCGATGGTCTGTGAAGATATTTAAATAAAAGTGGCCTGTCTGAGCAATGCCGGCGAGTGTTGATGTCCCTCCCATAGAAGACAATGGAAGCGTGACATCACCAGCCACATCGCCAACATCACCTCTAGTCGGCATATTGCTGTCTGTGTAGGCACACTTCAAATATTGCAGTGGGGACCTAAGTTTAATTACACCTACACTAACTCCCCCTGCACCGCCCAGCTAACTCCCCCTGACCGCCTACACCTACGTCATGCCTAACCTACACCCCCCCTGAAATGCCCAGCTAAGTTCATAATACGCCTACACTTTTGTATGTCTAAACTACACTCCCCTGGAATGCCCAAGCTAACTCCCACATACTGCCTACTGTATGACAAAAACCTCCCCATTATAACTATGAAACTATTTCTCTAAAATTATAATTAATATTTAAATAATGTGTCACAGCTAAAACACCGGAGGCTAACTACCGAAGGGCCGACAAAGCCTAGCCAGCCTAGCTTGGCTTCTGGAACTCAGCGCTGGACTGGAATTGAGCCCCGTCTGCTGCTTCTTAAAAGTTTACAACATCTCCTTGACAAAATATGCATTGTCATGTACAATGTATATTATTTAAGGTATTGTAGATACATTAAAAGGTTTTTAATGGTTGCTTGCTATTATTTCAAACATAAATATATAAAGCATCATTAAATACGTTTAGTCTATAGATATATACAATGCTTTAAACAATATGCATTGTACATGACTATGCATATCATTTAAACATTGACTCATAAACTGTTATAACCTAAAACTAACTGTAGGAGCTAAGGCCCTACACATAAATATTGAATATTTAAAATGATACATTGTTATGTAGAATTCATACTGTTTAAATAATTGCATATAAATAAAAATGTAATTAATGTTTCTTGTTGTATTTATAATTTGTTATTAAAGACAGTATAATTAACATTATATTTCTACATAACTGTATGCCCATTATGTAAAAATATAATTTAATGCTACTAACTATTCTAACAAAAGTACATATTAACATATATATCTATGTTATAACTAGTATATGTATATGCAATACTTAAAGGGATACTAAACCCAAATGTTTTCTTTTATGATTCGGATAGAGCATGCAATATTAAGAAACTTTCAAATTTACTCCTTTTATCAGATTTTCTTCATTCTCTTGGTATCTTTATTTTAAAAAGCAGGAATGAAAGCTTAGGAGCTGTCCCATTTTTTGCTCAGCACCCTGGATAGCGCTTGCTAATTGGTGGCTACATTTAGCCACCAATCAGCAAGCAGTACCCAGGTGCTAAGCTTTCATTCTTGCTTTTCAAATAAAGATACAGAGAGAATTAAGAAAAATTGATTATAGGAGTAAATTAGAAAGTCGCTTAATATCACATGCTCTATCAGAATCATAAAAGAAAACATTTTGGTCTAGTATTCATTTAAAGCATTATGCAATATATATGCATAACAGTTTAAATATTGAATATCAATGAAAGGCCTGGCTGCATTATAACTACAATGGTTAAAATAAAATGAATGGTCATGTATAATGCATATTAGTTTAAGTATTGGATATATAAATTAAAATTTAGATATTCGTGATTGATGAGTTTATTATTTTAAATATAAATATATTTTTTAAATATTTATGTTATAACAGACAGTTGCATTATAATTACAGTATTACATAACTACATGCCTGTTATGTAATAATACAATTGTAATACTAATGCCTTTTGTTACATAAATATAAATTTTAAAATACATATTTATGTTTACAATAAAAAAACAAAATAAATAAATACATATTAAAAGGGACAGTCAACACCAGAATTTTTGTTGTTTAGAAAGAAAGATAATCCCCTTATTACCCATTTATTGTTATATAAATACACTTTTTACCTCTGTGATTACCTTGTATCTAAACCTCTGCAAACTGCCCCCTTATTTCACTTCTTTTGACACACTTGCATTTTAGCCAATCAGTGCTATCTCCAGGGTAACTTCACATGTATGAGCTCAATGCTATCTATATGAAACACATGAACTAATGCCCTCTAGTGGTCAAAATGCATTCAGATTAGAGGCAGTCTTCAAGGTCTAAGAAATTAGCATATGAACCTCCTAGGTTTAGCTTTAAACTAAGAATACCAAGATAACAATGCAAAATTTGTGATAAAAGTAAATTGGAAAGTTGTTTAAAATTACATACCCTATTTAAATCATGAAAGTTTTTTTTTGGACTTGACTGTCCCCTTTAATTTATATACAATAGTTAAAAAATATGATCATACATAAGAATACATAATATTTTAAACATTGTAGATAAATGCACTATTAACCCCTAAGCTGCACTAACCTAATCACATAATCAACCCCAATATAGATATGGGGGGATAGGAGATTAAAGCCTAATAAATACTAACTAGTAATAATCACATAATCCAGCCCCACACAGGTATGGAGGGTTGTTAGGAGATAAAAGTCTAATAAATACTATCAATAATCCCCTGATCAACCCCCATACAGGTATTATGGGGGGGGGGGGGGGTTGGGAGATTAAGGCCTAAAAAATACTATCAATAATCATCAAACACAAACTAGAACTACACTAACACCTAACCCCCCTTTAAACTAAACACCCTCTAAACTAAACAGCCTAAGTGACAAATAAATTACAATAAAATAAAAAAATCTAAATTACAAAAAATAATAAACTACAGTATCCAAAATAAAAACAAAACACCATTATACCTAACACAAATCTACATGCCCTATAAAATAAAAAAAACTACCATAACCCCCCCAGCTCTTTTACATGTAAAAAACAATTACAAACCCCCCTCTACAATACAAGTAACGCCACCCACAAAATCTACCCAAAAACACTATCCTAGAAAAGAAGCCCTAACTAACCCCAAAAGTTGTACTTAAAAAGGGAGACAAAACCCAAAATTTTTCTTTCATGATTCAGATACAGAATACAATTTTAAACAACTTTCCAATTTCCTTCTATTATTTAATTTGCTTCCTTCTCTTGTTGTCCTTTGCTGAAAGGTTTATCTAAGCAAGCTCAGGAGCAGCAGAGAACCTAGGTTCTAGCTGTTGATTGGTGGCTGAATATATATATATTGATTGTGATTGGTTCACCCATGAGTTCAGTTAGAAACCATTAGTGCATTACTGCTTCTTCAACAAATAATACTAAGACAATGAAACAAATTAGATAATAGAAGTAAATTAGACAGTTGTTAAAAATTGTATTTTCTATCTGAATCATGAGAGAAAAAAAATTGGGTTTCATGTCCCTTTAACGTTGGGAAGTCCGGCTCCGACATTGGGCCCTCTTCATCCCGGTTACTGGTGCCAGGGGCCCACCTTCACAAAGGCAGAGGCATATGAGCCTACTTAGGTTTAGCTTTCAACAAAGAATAGAACAAAGCAAGTTTGATGATAAAGGTAAATTGGAAAGTTGTTGAAAAGTGCATGCCCTATCTGAACCATGAAAGTATAATTTTGACTAGACGGTCGCTTTAAGTATAGACACTTTCAGTATAGGTAGGGATACCACGAACAAAATCAGCTATTTCAAATACCAAAATAAAGGAAAAGTAGCTATTTGTAAACCATTTAATACACTCCAGTAGGTAAAATGGATCACTGGAAACAAATTAAAGGGGAGAAAAAATTAGGGTAAAATGTCCCTTTAATTATAAAATTTTTCTAAGTGAGAGCAAAAATCTTGTATTTGTCTTTCATTTCAATGTGACAACATAGTAAAGTCCTGTTAAGTTAAATGAGACAAGTAAGAATCGTTGACATTTATAATATTGGATGCAAATATCAACATGTTTAGAGGCCCAGCAACACCTTGATATTGTAATATACAATTACAAATTATGCATAGTAAAATAACTTTCCAATATACTTTATTTTTTATTTTCCCCCCTTTCCTTGTAATTTTGGTATAAAAATTGTGGGTTTTCCAGTTCTTAGAACCCTGAAACATAAATATCCCTTATTAGCTCCAGTAGGAAGGATACAGTTATAGGGGCCGATTTATGGAGCTGTCAGCATTTATCGATGTGCAGCGGACATGATAGGCTACATCGTATCATGTTCGCTTACACTATGATAACTATAGTGGTATTTTTGACCCTGTAATGTTTTAACATTACACATTAAAGAGACATTTCGCATATTTGGATACCCTCCACTTCTTGTTTTTTCAGTTTACTATGATAAATATACCCCATAATCTACAAAACAATGGAGAGTTTGCTAATACAGGGATAGATAACAATTTATCGGCAACGGTTCCTGAAATTGATTTTATAATAACAGACAAATTTGGAGCTGAGTTTCTTGAGTGATCACAATACTGTTTTATATTGTTTGATAAAAAAACTGCCACAGAAAACTTGTTTTCAACACACAAGCTCCCAAAAAGGATTTTTTTTGAGTATTTACTGATGGTTTTCAATATAGAAACTGGGAGGTCTCCTAAAACTGACTGATGCAATAGCCCATTCACGTAACCCCTTTGTTCACTTTGCAAGGAAAATATTTATTTACATGTGTCACATTAACCTATTGTCATCACAAGACACTCTCAATGCTCAGTATCCATATGAATGCCATATTTATCTTGGAAGGACGAACATAATTCCATAGGCACTTCAGGACAACAATATCTACAAATAGCTTTTATTATATTTAATTTTATATTATTTATTTATTTCTTAGTCGTACTGTAAGGAGATCGCTTAGTCACGGCTTTGCAGAGTTAACTATTACAATCCATTTTCACCCGCACCATTGCTAATCCATCTAAATGCATCATTTAAGTTTTTATTGTGGGCATACTGTACACTGTTTTTCTATTGCTATATGGACATTTGACAACTTTTACAAGGATTGTTTTAAACTATATTTATTTATTTTGTTTGGTAAAGGCCCGGTTCCATTTTGGTATGAACTGTAAACAAGATGGCGGATAAGAGTTTCTATGCAAAAGACTTATAATTACTTTTTTACAGGATTTTCTCTTCTTTTAAATGGTAAATTATGACTTCGATGCCATCAGATTAGTATCTTTCTAATAGACCCTTAAGCAATATCACACAATAATGAACACGTTTTTATAGAAGACCAGCCTACGTGCATGCTAACTCCAAACTCAGTCATGACTGTGCATATATTATTGAACTTAAGATAACAAATCAAAATTCCAGGTTGCAAATTCAATAATATATGTACTGTTGTGAATGAATTTGGACTTAGCAGAGGCTCACTCGTCTCCTATAAAAACCTGTTCATAATTGTGATATCTTGTTTAAAGGTCACATAGAAAGATACAAAGCAGCAAGAGAGCGGGGTCGTGATTTACAGTATAAAAGAAGTAAAAGTCCAGTGAAAAAAGTTATTGTAAGTCTTTTGCATAGAAATATCTATCATCTTGTTCATAGTTCATGCCAAAATGGAATTGGGCCTTTCACAAACAAGATAAATAAATATAGTTTAAAATAATCTGAAAAAAAAGGAAGATACAGAGGCGCCAATATGGCCTAGTAACGTCTTTACAGGTGATTCTCCAACAAAAATGTGAAATGGTACTCACATAGGTGAAGCACCCAGTGGTGCAGATGACGCAGACTGGATCGGTTAGCAGTGGTCCAGCTCACTGTGTGCCAGCGTGTAAAGCACTTTGGAATAATCAACAGCAATGCAAATCTCAGTGCCTATAAATAAAAAAACACACAGCTCCCATTGCCTAGTACAGTTTGAACACTCAGTAGGTAACAGTTATCGGTCAGACTTACAATCAGGAGCGCACCTCCTAGGCTGTTTCTTCAGGCTATAAAAAAAATAAAATGATACACTTGCTATATACACTCTTGTAACACCTGTAATAGGTTAATTGGCACCAACCCCACCCCCCTTCCTAACTAAAACTTACTTCTAAATGGATATGTAGGTCCACACCCACCTCCTGATTTCCACACAGCTGAAATATAATTTGTTTAGAAATATCACTAAGGGAACATATGGGAACAGGTGATATTTCTAAACAAATTATATTTCAGCTGTGTGGAAATCAGGAGGTGGGTGTGGACCTACATATCCATTTGGAAGTAAGTTTTAGCTAGGAAGGGGGGTGGGGTTGGTGCCAATTAACCTATTACAGGTGTTTTAAGAGTGTATATAGCAAGTGTATCATTTTATTTTTTGTATAGCCTGAAGAAACAGCCTAGAAGGGCTGAGAAATCTGTTGCTTTGTTTTAATAAATATTGTTTTAATGATATACTTGCTGTTTTCCTGGGGACTTTTTTCTGGCACATTGTTTGGCTGGTGATTGGATTCCTTCAACGCCTGAGCACAGTCTACTGGGCGACTGAGAGGTCCCAGCTTGCCCTTACTGCACCTGGAGGTGCTCTCCTGATTGTAAGTCTGACCGATAACTGTTACCTACTAAGTGTTCAAACTGTACTAGGCTATGGGAGCTGTGTGTTTTTGTATTTATAGGCACTGAGATTTGCATTGCTGTTGATTATTCCAAAGTGCTTTACACGCTGGCACACAGTGAGCTGGACCACTGCTAACCGATCCAGTCTGCATCATCTGCACCACTAGGTGCTGCACCTATGTGAGTACCATTTCACATTTTGGTTGGAGAATCACCTGTACAGACGTTACTAGGCCATATTGGCGCCTCTGTATCTTCCTTTTTTTCAGATCAAACATTATCAGGGACTTACCACCCTTTGACAGAGTGTGGCCTTCTGTTGGATTTTAAGGACTTCTTACATATGTATCACACTGTGTTTTTTGTTGTGTTACTTATGTATCTCTTGAATATATGCTAGAGGACTCTATCAGGAAGCACCCCCTATGGGAATATTCTGGTTGTACATAATTCCCTTATTTATCTGATTAGTTTAAAATAATACTTGTAAAAGTTGTCAAACGCCAAAATAGCAATAGAAAAACAATGCACAGTCCACCTATCCAGATTATCTAAAACATGTATTTAGATGGGATAGCAGTGGTGGGGATGGAAACAGATTTCAATAGTTATCTATGAAGTCTGCACCTAAGTGATCTCCTATTAAAACACTATTCTCATAATGCCAGCACTCTTAGTGACAATTATGATAATGTGAGAGAGAAACACAGTAAATTATAAAAACATTCAAATAAAATCACACCATTTGTAGATGTAGGTATTCTGAAGTCGGTTTTCCTGCAGATCCCCATAGCTGTACATTATATCACATAGACATCACATACTGTATGTACAGTATATGTCCCTAACATATGTAAATGTGTACCCTGTTGGCCGTATGCAGCATCTCCAATATGGATTAATGATGCATTAATTAATCAATATCATGTATGTTAACACACCTTTGGAATGCAAGCTAAAAGACTGTTTGGTAATAGCAGTAAAATGAACTTATCAAGGATTATAGGTCGGGATAAGCAATATCGCGACCACGCTAACTTGCACAAGTATTACAAGTTGGAAGAATTTGAAACGGTCGCAAAATCCAAAGTCTAGTTGTTAGCATGCATCAGGTTTTGCTTATACTCAAACAATTTACTTACAGTTTGTTATATGAACGCTAACCCACACGCGTTAAATGTTTACTTCCAGCTGTGTTTGCGAAAAAGTGAAAAAAGTTATTTAGCTTGCCACTCGTAATCTAGCCCCAAGTCTTGAGGTTCCAAATTTGATAAGCCAAAACTGAGCCAAAAATGTTTTGTGATTAATGAGCAGTTTTTGGCTCCATGGGGTAAATTGGGCTTTTTTTCTACCAACTGAAAACCTGCTTGGGAGTGCAAGAATCAGCTGAAATCGCTGATCACTTTAAATTAAAAAGTAGCATTTTCAGCCCAAAAAACAGTCGAAACCACAGCTCCGGATAGATTATGATTGAGGCCATAGTGACCATGGCTAGCTGTGTATACTCTGGAAACAAGTCTCAATTGGTTCCTTCAAATAAGGCAAGTGGTGAGTGGAACTTGGCTATTGAAAAATAACCACAGCAAACAAGTTGTCAATGTGTTCAAAAATATTAACACTCGTCTATATATTAGTTTGTTACTCTACTGCAGAAAATCTTGTAATAACAATGTAATTATTGTTCCTTTAAATTGTAATTATTTCATGACTCCTTCCTATTAAGTCCGAGATTACAAGTGGAGTGCAAAATATTGCTTTTGCAAGGGCAATATTTTCACTCCACTTAGTAATACCAGAACACGCAAATGTGCGCTGGTACTACAACTTAGGTGCAATGCGAACACAACCTCACTATCGCATTGCATGGAATCTTCGCGCTCACGAGAGCACACTTCCATAGTCTCCAATAAGAGCCTTGTTCTCATGCCATAAGACACGGCATAAGAGTGTAGCACAGCAAAGGAGGTAAGTCGTGCGGTGCCAGCGATGGGCAGCAAACTGAAATGTATATGTTAATGAATATATACATATTTGTGTTAATATGTGTACATTATATACACATAAATATATATGTATATAAGTACATGCATATATATTTACAGAGAACACACAGTTCCCCATAGACCACAATATAAAGGCACTTTTCAATGACATTTTTTGTCTTAATACCCCACACCCACCAACTTTAAACCCTCATAATTGCTTCCTAAAGTTATTTTTTTATAAAAATGAAAAAGCTAGATTTTTTTATTTTTTTAATTACCAAAACTACACTGAAATTTGGGCACATTTTGAAAATTAACCAGAGATCTTGGTAGCAATAACCAGCCACTTGTAATGGTATGTTATTTATCACGCGCCCTTAAACGGACAATTTTTCCAGTTTACTGGAGCGCAATAAATTAGCGCTCCACTTGTAATCTAGTCCTAAATTGCAAGTTTCTATGCCAACAGCTATATCACACCTTTTTAGCTTGAACTGGTCAGCCCAGAAAGAGAATTCAATACTATTCATAGCACCTTCACACAGGCATTTTAGATGAATACAGCTTTCTATTTTCACTAGAATAGTCTAGGGAGCAGCATTTTTAGTGAGTAATATAGAAGTAATAATAATCTGTCAAATCGAGTAAGAAGTAAAGAATCTCATTAAACGGTAACTGATCTAAAGGGAGAATACATTTCAGAAGTGGTTCTATTTGCTGGTTTGAGAGGCTGTAATTGAACGAGTTCTATGTTACAAAGACATGCGGTAAACAGTCTCTAGATGGGATGATTATGAAGGTATAAGCTTTGCACACAGCTGTAAACCTCTGCCCCATCCCGTGCAGAATTCACATTTCCTAGGAAGTCTAAAAATCACTGCAAATGACCTAGGTTTTATCTAAGAGTGCGATTTTCAGTTTTGCACTGTTAGTTTTGATAAAGTAAGGTATAAAATCTATGATAATTTTTTCAAGAATTAGATTCATAAAAGCTGAGGTCTAGATTGCAAGTGGATCGCTAAATTATCTCTAGTTAATTTTCTAAAAGTGATCCAAATGCCCTCAAAATAGAGGGCATTATAGTTTTTTTATTTAAATGTATATGCTTATTATAGCTATACTATAATCGTGTTTGTAACGCGTCCGTTGGTGTCGCCAGTTGCGCACGCATCCTCAAAGGAATGTTGGCTGCGCGAGACAGCCAAATGAATGCTGCATCCAGGTGGATTCCGAAAATGGGAGAGTGGTGAAAGAATCCACCGCAGTCACTGCCATTTTCGGAATCCACATGGATGCAGCGTAGGCAAACCCGGTTGAGTGTTTTTTTTAAGGCTTCGAGTTTGCCTATGCTGCATCCAGGTGGATTATGAAAATGGCAGGGTGGTGAAAGAATTAATCTTCGGTGGATTCTTTCAACCACCCGCAAGAAATAAAAATAAAAACACGTAACCGCCCGCACAAAGTATAACAAAAAAAAAAACTAACTTCCCGCACAAAGTATTAACACACACCTAAACAGCAAACCCCCACATCGCAAAATAATAAAGTAATTAACCCCTAATCCGCAAATAGCATAATTAAAATATTAACCCCTAAACCGCAAACCCTCCACATCGCAATAAACCTATTTAACCTATTAACTCTTAAACTGCCAACCCCCCACATCGCAATAAACCAAATTAACCTAGTAACCCCTAAACAGCCAAACCCCCACATCGCAAAATAAGAAAGTAATTAACCCTTAATCCGCAAATAACATAATTAAAATATTAACCCCTAAACCGCCAAACCCCCACATCCCAATAACCCTAATTAACCTATAAACCTCTAAACTGCCAAACCCCCACATCACAATAACCGTAATATATTAACCCCTATACAATCAAATAACTCATTTATTTACTAAGCACCCTAACTTAACACCCCGAAATTAACCCTAACTACTACTGAATTACAATTAAAATAAAAAAACTAACATTAAATTACAAAAAATAAAAGTCTAACATTATAGAACAAAATAATCAAAAATAAAAAAAATTATACCTATTCCCTATAAAAATTAAAAGCCCCCCAAAATAATCTAAACTAATAATAGCCCTTAAAAGAGCCTTTTGTAGGGCATTGCCCTAAGTTAAACAGCTCTTTTACCTCATACAGTAAAAAAAAACTACCCTCCAAACCCCCCAAAATAAAAAAACCTAACACTAAAAAAACTAAACTACCCATTGCCCCTAAAGGGGCATTTGTATGGGCATTGCCCTTAAAAAGGCATTCAGCTCTTTTACTGCCTTTAAAGGGGCAATCAGCTCTTTTTCAAGCCCAAAAAAACCCTAATCTAAAAAAAAACACCCCAAAAATTAAAATAAAAAGCCGAAACCTAAGCCCCAAATAGGTATTCACTGTTCCTGAAGTCCGGCGGAGAAAGTCTTCTTCCAGACGGATCCATCATCTTCTATCTTCATCCAGAGTGAAGGCAGTGGGGAGCGGAGGTGCGGAGCTGTGTTCCTGATGCCTGAATCCTTAACAGCGGCAGTCCTCTGCGGCGGCGGTTCCCGGCGGCAGCGGTCCTCGGCGGCATGGAGGTTCCTCTTCATACGATCATCCGTTGCACACTAAAGATTGAATGCTCCGCGCCGCCTTCTCTCCAAATGAAGTTAGAAGATGATGGATCCGTCTGGAAGAATATCTTCTCTGCCGGACTTCAGGAACAGTGAGTACCTATTTGTGGCTTAGGTTTAGGCTTTTTTTATTTTAATTTTTGGGGTGTTTTAATTGCAGTAAAAGAGCTGAATGTCGGGGGCGTGACTATCCGGCGGCCATGATAAGTAGCATATCTCAGCAGCTCTGGAAATACTGGAAGAAATTTCTATATTATTCCTCAAATACTACTAAGTACACTACTTCAGATCGATATAGGGACCTGTTAAACCCTAGCCATTAAGAAGAGGTCAGTGTCTAAAATTTTAGTGCTGTCTGCAAAGCTACTTTGGATGCAGAGAGGCGCCGGCCTTCTACTACTACTTCTACCTTTACTAACCCCCCCCCCAGGCAACCGGGTTAAACATATACTTTTCGCTGCTACTTCATGATGGAGACTTTTTCTTCAAACATCCGCCTACTACTGAGGGAACTCGACAGTAAGCTAGACAGAAACTTTAATGATATGAGAAATACTGTCAGAGACACCTTCAAGCAAGATGGCGCCGGGCATCGCTTTGAGAAAAATCCAGTGCAACCAGCAGAAGCACTCACCACTACTATGTGCTCCTTATCCCAGAAGGGAAGTCCTATGCAGGACCTAAGTTTGGTCACAGGCGGCAGCAGTTTGGGCAAATATGTGCAGTGCTCGGATGATACTCTACCCCTCTGCTTTGAAATCCCACGGAGACTGTCACAGTCGAGCAGCGCTGTCTTAGATTGTGGGGTCTCTCTCTGGGAATCAAGCATACAGTGCCCGCAAGTCTCAGTCCCTGCTACTCCTGATCCCGTAGATGATCCGATACTTAACCGCTCACCCCTAGGCGCAGATCAGGGAGGTGGGGTGAATCCCCCTAAAAGAGACGCAGAACTTGCTTCTATTTTTTCTAAGGGACATGCCTATGCAGATAAGGTCCGCCTGACCTTGAGACAGTGCTTCTTTGGCAGGATTTACCGTTCTGCTCCGGCTTGGGAGACCCTCCTTGCTTCTCAAGCAAAGCTGAGCAAACACTCTGGTCCGTTATCTGGGCATCGCACTGGAGTCGGCTGATTTGACACACGCCATGCCCTTACTCAGAGATATTTTTTTATTTTTTTTTATTTCTCTCCAATATATCCAGATTTGAACATCAGGATGATGTCAACTTTCCTTGTTGCACTATAAACAGTATTTTCAAAACATTTGCCTACGCTCTTTTGTATAAGCCTGCTCAGTAACTGTAGATGTTGGTATAATACTATGCCTGGGACAGGACGCTACAAGTTATTTCCTATTGTTTATCTTATTTTACATACTAACCAGCCTTGTTTTACAGCTGTAATGTGTGCATATTTAATTATTTTAGCCTTTAACTAAGATACAGAATAAGGCAGCATAGCATTAACTATAGTAATTATATTTACTTTTCTATCTAACTCTAACAAGTGGGTGTTTAGACCCCTCCTGAAAGTTCTTCGATCTTTAGACAGAGAGTTATCCTATATTAAGCAAACGAACTGCGATACTAATATAAGCTTATGCCCCAATGACTATCCACTAGCCCTTAGTCTTATTCACAAGCCCTAATTTAGGGTGCTCATCTCCTGGGGTTTTTGGGTCTGCCTATTTGTATGTGCTAGATAATATTTGGATAATATTTGGATGAGTCCACCCTAATTAGCCCTTATACAGTTCTACCCATATGTACCCATTTACGCAATTTGAAAGGTACCAGAGGGCTCTACTCATTTCTGTAGGGTTAGCAAACAGTATAAATTTCAACAGGGCTTGAAGTAACTCTTCCTTGGGAGAGCTCCCCTTTTTATTTCAGGGTATGTATATATTATATCAATCTTGCCAGTGTGCTTATATCATGATTCCTTGTGTGGATCTCACCTATTTTTATTATAAATTTAATTAAGTAGCCAGAAGTTATCCTGTTATATTGCCTCTTGCAGCCTTAGCGATAGGCTGCCTTCTACTTATTATACTTCATACTTAGCACCTACCATCAGCGACACATTTCCTACTTAGGGCCTTTAAAAATGCCTACGCTGCACACTCTCCCTTGCCCTGTGATTGTGGGGGTCTTTATAATTCTGTGTAAGGGACAGGTTGCTACAGGATAGATTTCATTGTTTACTTTATATATACCAAATCTCCTTGTCCTCCAGATATAATATGTGTGTAATGAACTGTTTTAGCTCTCTACCAAGTTACAGGATGTGTGTTGTATTGACTACAGTAATCATACTTAATGCTACTCATAACTCACATAAAGGGGCACAGTACTTAGCCATTCCCTGAAACTATTTAGATCTTTAGATAGAGTACTATCCCATGTTAAACAAACAACCTGCCATTCTTATTTAAGCTCTTGTCCCAATGATTAAACATCAGCCCTTAGACTTATTCAGCACTCATGTTTCAGTAACATAGATCAGAGTGCTCATCCCCTGAGCCTTATAGTTTGTTTGCATGTACTCATTGGCTATAGTTTAGATAAACCCAGCTTATTTGCCCCATATACAGCCCTACCCATATAAGTCCAGATACGCAATTTGAAAAGTACCAAAGGGCCTTATTCAATTTTTCCTCGGCTGCTGACCGTCATAAATTTTAATATGGCTTGATATAGCTCTTTCTTGGGAGAACCCCCCTCTGACTATAGTTTATGTATACATCTTATTGGTCTTGCCCGTGTAGTACCGCATGTAGATTTCACCTACGCTCATTATAGACCCAATTATGTAACCTGAAGTTATTTTACCTTACTGCCCATTACAGCCTCAGTAACGAGCTATCACCTACCTATTTTGCTCCGTATTTAGCATCTAGCTGTGCACTCTACCTGCGACATCGCATATACTATGGTCTGACCACCTTAAAGAATATGAGCCGATAGCTACTGCCATCTCCAAGCCATAGTATATTAACCTCCCTCAACTATACTCTTCACCGCTACAGGATGTTACACTTTTTGAGCATTTATTAAACCTCCTCCATCACCACTGCTCATTAATAATATCTTTAAGATTAGGTGTTAACCTATATACTCTAACCCAATAACTCCCATTTTAAGCGGTGCTTACCCGCTGACTGTTGTTGTCTCCCCCTCCCTATACCATACACCAATTTTATTTTAGTGACATATGGTACTATATTGTATTGCAAAATCGAGGTTTCATCAGCCTACCTGATGCTTATTATATAATTGTTGAAGTATTTTGTTCTAGTTTATTCATATCTATTTGTTTCTCTTGATGTTGGTAACAGGCGATCATTGTTATTTGTATGATGTGCAAAACCTCAATAAAAATTATTTGGAAAAAAAAAAAAAAAGAGCTGAATGTCCTTTAAAGGGCAATGCCCATACAAATGCCCCTTTAGGGGCAATGTGTAGATTAGTTTTTTAGTGTTAGTTTTTATATTTTGGGGGGGCTTGGTGGGTGGGGTTTTTTTACTGTTAGGAAGGACTTAGTATTTTTTAGAGGTAAAAGATCTGTTTAACTTAGGGCAATGCCCTACAAAAGGCCCTTTTAAGGGCTATTGGTAGTTTAGTATTAGATTAGGGGTACTTTTAATTTTGGGGGGGATTTTTTATTTTTATAGGGGTATTAGATTAGGTTTAATTTTTTTCCACTTTCCTTGTTTTGCTTGTGCTAAAGGGTGATTAAAATAGTCTGTGTACCCTGACTAGTTCCCAGTTTGTTTGAATATGAGCTTGCACCTGTGTGTGAGCCTGCATTTGTGTGGCCTTATAAGGGTCCCAGGTTTTAGAAGAGACCTTGACGTGGTACCTGGACTTGTCCCATTTGGCCAAATGCAGTAACTGACTCTTCCAGTTTCTTTTAAACTTAGCTGAGAGCTTGTGTATTTATTCATATACCCTGTATTTTTCGCTCCATAAGACCCACCTTTTTCCCCTTCAAAAGTAAGGGGAAATGTCTGTGCGCCTTATGGAGCAAATGTGACTTGGCACCGTGGTGGTCTGTGCACGCCATGCGTGCGTGTGTTGTCAGACTCAGTCTGAGAGTCATAGAGTGGAGGACTGGAGTGCGAGGCAGAGCTCACTTGCCTTGCACAGCTGCTGCACTGCCTGTTGCTGCCAGTGGCTGACTGAGTCCTGACGTCACTCACTCTGAGACTGAGAGGGAGAATTCTTGCGGGATGAGCCGCGGCCGCCTGACAGCTCCAAGTGAGTCGTGACACAGGCTTAAACACTGTCTTCAGCACCATCCATCTGAGCCAGGTGAGGTGGTGACTGAGTAAGCCAGCCCGCTGCTGCCTGCAGAAGACAGAGTGAGAAGCATCTGAGCAGGTAGGAATGGTTACAGCACTGGTGGGGGTCTCTGAGGAGAGGTCTGGAGGACGGACCTGGCATTTCTTGGAATGGGGGGACTTTATGAGGAGGGGCATTTTAATTTCTACTAGGATGGGTCCTGGGGGGGTCTCTCTGACTCTGAGGGGGACAGAGCTGCCGGGCCCACACAGTATGAGTTTTTCTTGTTTTCCTCCTCAAAAAACTAGGTGCGTCTTATGGTCAGGTGTGTCTTATGGAGCGAAAATACAATATATATTTAAAAATGCTGCCCATCACTGCGCTACTTACCCCCTTCACTGAGCAAGGTTCTTTTACTTATGGAATATGTATATAGAGGCGCTGGTCTTGAATCTCATGTGTATTGTGATGCACACTGAAGAAAGAAACTTGACTTGTGATTAATAAAACATATTAAAAAAGCTCTTTTTTAGCTCTACGCGTTTCAACGACTGAATCGTCTTTTTCAAGAGCAGTAAAAAACAATTGGAAGTTGTTTTTTACTGCTCTTGAAAAAGACGATTCAGTCGTTGAAACGCGTAGAGCTAAAAAAGAGCTTTTTAAATATGTTTTAATAAATATTTGTTTGTTATAACAAGTATTTTTGCTGCCTTTCTTGGAAGTATTTCAAAGTTACCAACCAATTTTGAGGAGCCGGATTCCGAATTACTCGGAGTGAGTATACTGCACTTTATATAAATTTAAAGATACAATCACCTGCAGTGTAATTTCCATTGTCTACAGATACTAAAGCACATTATGGGAAAATCAGGATATAGATCCTTATGAAGAAGCTGAACTCTGAAATTTTCGGAGTGAGTATACTGCACATTATTTTGTTGTTAACTCCTGCAAATCACAAGTCAAGTTTCTTTCTTCAGTGTGCATCACAATACACATGAGATTCAAGACCAGCGCCTCTATATGCATATTCCATATTCTACTCACAGTCCTGTTGGGAGAGACTGTTAGAAGGCTGCGGTCACCTAAGAGGGGAGTATTGTGCTCTATTCTAGTCATTCTGTACATTGTGTTGTTAACATCTAACATATCTGTATAGTTTTTGTAATTATCTTTTACTTATGGTCCTTTTACTTATGGGAATCACCAAATGATTTTATTCATTTAGATAAGGGGTGTCCAAATATTTTTGTATGGAGGGACAGTTACTAATAGTAGAGTTGGATGAGGGACACATTACATTATACTTATACTTGACTTAACACCTGAAAAGAAAATTAGATCATAAGGACATTTTTAGTTAAAATTATATAGATTAGTTACTATTAAATCATTTAATCATACAGAGCCCCTGAAGGGCTGAATGCAGTCCATGGCCTGTAGTTGGTTAGCCCTTGTTTGGTCATATTTTCTTAAAGCATGTAAGTTATGTAACTTATTTTAAATATAACACTTTCATACTTTAAAGTGATTGTAAAGTCAGCCTCCTGTCTAAACAACTGTGTAACAGTTATCCCAAAATAACCTGACTTTCATTCATCAAATTTTACGTTTTCTAATAGATACCTGTATTTTCTTAATCTTATATTAATTTTCGGCAAAATCATCCTCCTCCCGGCATTCGCGCTCCGTTGCTGCCTTTTTTGATTGACGTCTTAATAGCCAATAACGGCTCTAACCACGGGGGGACCCACCCCCTTACCATGACGTAATACGTCCTTATTGCGCATGTGTTCGTTTGCGGTGCAGATCTAATCTATTGTAAGCTCGTGCACATTTTGCGCATGCGCAATAGAAGTAAACACGGCGTTGCAATAGGATTATATACGGAGTCCTGTCATTTCCTCTGTATTGTAACGCTAGGATTAGTGGATCTGAAAGGGCTTCGTATATACGTTTTATTTATTTTAGCTATGTCACAACTATGTTTATGAAGAGAATCCAATATAGGAGTAACGCATGCGCAATGCAAAATATACACGGGAGCGCGCAGTGCCGATACGTAAACAGCGGGTGGGACCGCTGTTTACGTAATATGGAGGAAAACTAGCAAACAGTGAGTGGAAGAAGCGGGTAAGTGAATGATCGATATTAAATATACACTGCTCAAAAAAATAAAGGGAACACTTAAACAACACAATGTATCTCCAAGTCAATCACACTTCTGTGAAATCAAACTGTCCACTTAGGAAGCAACACTGAGTGACAATCAATTTCACATGCTGTTGTGCAAATGGGATAGACAACAGGTGCAAATTATAGGCAATTAGCAAGACACCCCCAATAAAGGAGTGGTTCTGCAGGTGGTGACCACAGACCACTTCTCAGTTCCTATGCTTTCTGGCTGATGTTATGGTCACTTTTGAATGCTGGTGGTGCTTGCACTCTAGTGGTAGCATGAGATGGAGTCTACAACCCACACAAGTGGCTCAGGTAGTGGCACATCAGTGCGAGCTGTGGCAAGAAGGATTGCTGTGTCTGTCAGCGTAGTTTCCAGAGCATGGAGGCGCTACCAGGAGACAGGCCAGTACATCAGGAGACGTGGAGGAGGCCGTAGGAGGGCAACAACCCAGCAGCAGGACCGCTACCTCCGCCTTTGTGCAAGGAGGAACAGGAGGAGCACTGCCAGAGCCCTGCAAAATGACCTCCAGCAGGCCACAAATGTGCATGTGTCTGCTCAAACGGTCAGAAACAGACTCCATGAGGGTGGTATGAGGACCCAACGTCAACAGGTGGGGGTTGTGCTTACAGTCCAACACCGTGCAGGACGTTTGACATTTGCCAGAGAACACCAAGATTGGCAAATTCGCCACTGGCGCCCTGTGCTCTTCACAGATGAAAGCAGGGGCACACTGAGCACATTTGACAGACGTGACAGTCTGGAGACGCCGTGGAGAACGTTCTGCTGCCTGCAACATCCTCCAGCATGGCCAGTTTGGCAGTGGGTCAGTAATGGTGTGGGGTGGCATTTCTTTGAGGGGCCGAACAGCCCTCCATGTGCTCGCCAGAGGTAGCCTGACTGCCATTAGGTATCAAGATGAGATCCTCAGACCCTTTGTGAGACCATATGCTGGTGCGGTTGGCCCTGGGTTCCTCCTAATGCAAGACAATGCTAGACCTCATGTGGCTGGAGTGTGTCAGCAGTTCCTGCAAGATGAAGGCATTGATGCTATGGACTGGCCCTCCCATTCCCCAGACCTGAATCCAATTGAGCACATCTGGGACATCATGTCTCGCTCCATCCACCAACTTCACTTTGCACCACAGACTGTCCAGGAGTTGGTGGATGCTTTAGTCCAGGTCTGGGAGGAGATCCCTCAGGAGACCATCCACCACCTCATCAGGAGCATGAACAGGCGTTGTAGGGAGGTCATACATGCATGTGGAGGCCACACACACTACTGAGCCTCATTTTGACTTGTTTTAAGGACATTACATCAAAGTTGGATCTGCCTGTAGTGTGTTTTTCCACTTTAATTTTGAGTGTGACTCCAAATCCAGACCTCCATGGGTTGAAAATTTTGATTTCCATTTTTTAATTTTTGTGTGATTTTGTTGTCAGCACATTCAACTATGTAAAGAACAAAGTATTTAATTAGAATATTTTATTCATTCAGATCTAGGATGTGTTATTTTAGTGTTCCCTTTATTTTTTTGAGCAGTGTATATCATAAAAACAAAATCATAGATTATATTAAAAATGTATTGTGGCGGTATGCTTAATCGGATGATTCCCTACCAAACTATGGCCTAGATTTAGAGTTCGGCGGTAGCCGTCAAAACCAGCGTTAGAGGCTCCTAACGCTGGTTTTGGGCGCCCGCTGGTATTTGGAGTCAGTGATTAAAGGGTCTAACGCTCACTTTTCAGCCGCGACTTTTCCATACCGCAGATCCCCCTACGCCATTTGCGTAGCCTATCTTTTCAATGGGATCTTTCTAACGCTGGTATTTAGAGTCGTTTCTGCAGTGAGCGTTAGAGCTCTAACGACAAGATTCCAGCCGCCTGAAAATAGCAGGAGTTAAGAGCTTTCTGGCTAACGCCGGTTTATAAAGCTCTTAACTACTGTACCCTAAAGTACACTAACACCCATAAACTACCTATGTACCCCTAAACCGAGGTCCCCCCACACCGCCGCCACTCGATTAAAATTTTTAACCCCTAATCTGCCGACCGCCACCTACGTTATACTTATGTACCCCTAATCTGCTGCCCCTAACCCCGCCGACCCCTATATTATATTTATTCACCCCTAACCTGCCCCCCACAACGTCGCCGCCAGCTACTTACAATAATTAACCCCTAATCTTCCGACCGCAAATCGCCGCCACCTACGTTATCCCTATGTACCCCTAATCTGCTGCCCCTAACATCGCCGACCCCTATATTATATTTATTAACCCCTAATCTGCCCCCCTCAACGTCGCCTCCACCTGCCTACACTTATTAACCCCTAATCTGCCGAGCGGACCTGAGCGCTACTATAAAAAAGTTATTAACCCCTAATCCGCCTCACTAACCCTATCATAAATAGTATTAACCCCTAATCTGCCCTCCCTAACATCGCCGACACCTACCTTCAATTATTAACCCCTAATCTTCCGATCGGAGCTCACCGCTATTCTAATAAATGTATTAACCCCTAAAGCTAAGTCTAACCCTAACACTAACACCCCCCCTAAGTTAAATATAATTTTTATCTAACGAAATAAATTAACTCTTATTAAATAAATGATTCCTATTTAAAGCTAAATACTTACCTGTAAAATAAATCCTAATATAGCTACAATATAAATTATAATTATATTATAGCTATTTTAGGATTAATATTTATTTTACAGGCAACTTTGTAATTATTTTAACCAGGTACAATAGCTATTAAATAGTTAAGAACTATTTAATAGTTACCTAGTTAAAATAATAACAAATTTACCTGTAAAATAAATCCTAACCTAAGTTATAATTAAACCTAACACTACCCTATCAATAAAATAATTAAATAAACTACCTACAATTACCTACAATTAACCTAACACTACACTATCAATAAATAAATTAAACACAATTCCTACAAATAAATACAATTAAATAAACTAGCTAAAGTACAAAAAATAAAAAAGAACTAAGTTACAGAAAATAAAAAAATATTTACAAACATAAGAAAAATATTACAACAATTTTAAACTAATTACACCTACTCTAAGCCCCCTAATAAAATAACAAAGCCCCCCAAAATAAAAAATTCCCTACCCTATTCTAAATTAAAAAAGTTACAAGCTCTTTTACCTTACCAGCCCTGAACAGGGCCCTTTGCGGGGCATGCCCCAAGAATTTCAGCTCTTTTGCCTGTAAAAGAATAAATACAATACCCCCCCCACAACATTACAACCCACCACCCACATACCCCTAATCTAACCCAAACCCCCCTTAAATAAACCTAACACTAAGCCCCTGAAGATCTTCCTACCTTGTCTTCACCATCCAGGTATCACCGATCCGTCCTGGCTCCAAGATCTTCATCCAACCCAAGCGGGGGTTGGCGATCCATAATCCGGTGCTCCAAAGTCTTCCTCCTATCCGGCAAGAAGAGGACATCCGGACCGGCAAACATCTTCTCCAAGCGGCATCTTCGATCTTCTTCCATCCGGTGCGGAGAGGGTCCATCTTGAAGCAGGCGACGCGGATCCATCCTCTTCTTCCGATGTCTCCCGACTAATGACGGTTCCTTTAAGGGACGTCATCCAAGATGGCGTCCCTCGAATTCCGATTGGCTGATAGGATTCTATCAGCCAATCGGAATTAAGGTAGGAATTTTCTGATTGGCTGATGGAATCAGCCAATCAGAATCAAGTTCAATCCGATTGGCTGATCCAATCAGCCAATCAGATTGAGCTCACATTCTATTGGCTGTTCCGATCAGCCAATCGGAATTTGAGGGCGACGCGGAATTCGAGGGACGCCATCTTGGATGACGTCCCTTAAAGGAACCGTCATTAGTCGGGAGACATCGGAAGAAGAGGATGGATCTGCGTCGCCTGCTTCAAGATGGACCCTCTCCGCACCGGATGGAAGAAGATCGAAGATGCCGCTTGGAGAAGATGTTTGCCGGTCCGGATGTCCTCTTCTTGCCGGATAGGAGGAAGACTTTGGAGCACCGGATTATGGATCGCCAACCCCCGCTTGGGTTGGATGAAGATCTTGGAGCCAGGACGGATCGGTGATACCTGGATGGTGAAGACAAGGTAGGAAGATCTTCAGGGGCTTAGTGTTAGGTTTATTTAAGGGGGGTTTGGGTTAGATTAGGGGTATGTGGGTGGTGGGTTGTAATGTTGGGGGGGGGGGTATTGTATGTTTTTTTTTTACAGGCAAAAGAGCTGAAATTCTTGGGGCATGCCCCGCAAAGGGCCCTGTTCAGGGCTGGTAAGGTAAAAGAGCTTGTAACTTTTTTAATTTAGAATAGGGTAGGGAATTTTTTATTTTGGGGGGCTTTGTTATTTTATTAGGGGGCTTAGAGTAGGTGTAATTAGTTTAAAATTGTTGTAATATTTTTCTTATGTTTGTAAATATTTTTTTATTTTCTGTAACTTAGTTCTTTTTTATTTTTTGTACTTTAGCTAGTTTATTTAATTGTATTTATTTGTAGCAATTGTGTTTAATTTATTTATTGATAGTGTAGTGTTAGGTTAATTGTAGGTAATTGTAGGTAGTTTATTTAATTATTTTATTGATAGGGTAGTGTTAGGTTTAATTATAACTTAGGTTAGGATTTATTTTACAGGTAAATTTGTTATTATTTTAACTAGGTAACTATTAAATAGTTCTTAACTATTTAATAGCTATTGTACCTGGTTAAAATAATTACAAAGTTGCCTGTAAAATAAATATTAATCCTAAAATAGCTATAATATAATTATAATTTATATTGTAGCTATATTAGGATTTATTTTACAGGTAAGTATTTAGCTTTAAATAGGAATAAGTTATTTAATAAGAGTTAATTTATTTCGTTAGATAAAAATTATATTTAACTTAGGGGGGTGTTAGTGTTAGGGTTAGACTTAGCTTTAGGGGTTAATACATTTATTAGAATAGCGGTGAGCTCCGATCGGAAGTTTAGGGGTTAATAATTGAAGTTAGGTGTCGGCGATGTTAGGGAGGGCAGATTAGGGGTTAATACTATTTATGATAGGGTTAGTGAGGCGGATTAGGGGTTAATAACTTTATTATAGTAGCGCTCAGGTCCGCTCGGCAGATTAGGGGTTAATAAGTGTAGGCAGGTGGAGGCGACGTTGTGGGGGGCAGATTAGGGGTTAATAAATATAACATAGGGGTCGGCGATGTTAGGGCAGCAGATTAGGGGTACATAGGGATAACGTAGGTGGCGGCGTTTTACGGAGCGGCAGATTAGGGGTTAAAAGTGTAATGCAGGGGTCAGCGATAGCGGGGGGCGGCAGATTAGGGGTTAATAAGTGTAAGGTTAGGGGTGTTTAGACTCGGGGTACATGTTAGAGTGTTAGGTGCAGACGTAGGAAGTGTTTCCCCATAGGAAACAATGGGGCTGCGTTAGGAGCTGAACGCTGCTTTTTTGCAGGTGTTAGGTTTTTTTTCAGCTCAAACAGCCCCATTGTTTCCTATGGGAGAATCGTGCACGAGCACGTTTTTGATGCCGGCCGCGTCCGTAAGCAGCTCTGGTATCGAGAGTTGCATTTGCGGTAAAAATGCTCTACGCTCCTTTTTTGGAGCCTAACGCAGCATTTGTTTGAACTCTCGATACCAGAGTTAAATTTATGGTGCGGCCAGAAAAAAACCCGCGGAGCGTTAACAGCCCTTTTACCGCCGAACTCTAAATCTAGGCCTATATTATACAAACCTGAAAAATTTACATTCACTTTAATGATTACAGGGCTGGGAACAGAAACACACTTGGTAAAAGGTAGACAAGCTCTAAGTATGAACATGAAATACTATAGAATATTCACAAAATAGCAAAAAAAAACAAGCTGTCTTGAACATTGGTATAGTAATTGCATCAATATGGAGAGAATAACAAACTCTGGCCTGCCAGAGAGTACCTCACATTCTAATTGCAATATCAATGGTCCTGCCTTGCACACACCAACACTATCAATACATTTATATAAAATACATACACAAACTTGAATAGGAAAGATTGTGGTCCAATTATAGACAGACCCAGCAGGAATTTTCCTCTGTGGGACAATATAAACTATTTAGTAAAACAACTTTGCAATATACTTCCATTATTTATTTTGCCCACCTTTCATGTTATTTAGTTCTGAAAATCACTTTTTTTTTTCTAACTCTCATAACTGGAAATGAACACTGCTGACTTTTCAAAGTTAACTCTGCTTCATATATTTGCAGATCACAACTGCAAAACAATGCTCTTTTTACTGGCAATATGACCACGACTAACCTTGTTGTATGCAGACTCATGCCTGGATTGGCTCTTAAATAAGGAAAATGGCAGGTAAATATTTGGATATTTAAAAACAATTGCAGCAAACAAGATTTTAATTTGTTTAAAAATGTTTAGACTTGGCTGATATGTAATTGATATATGTGTGAATCAGTAGAGCGCTGGAAATGGTAGATTCCAAACACCTCACAGGATGAAAAGATCTTTCTATCTTTTCAAGTAGAATATAAAATTAAAGATGGAGAGTGAGGGCTCTAGAAAAGCCAAAGGAATCAGGGGATACAATTTGATTGGTGAAAGTTATAACTCCCACTTGTAAATCGTGTGAATATAATAAGTGAAAAATAAAATATAATTTTTTTTATATATATATATATATATATATATATAAAGTGCTACTTCAAAATTAATATTGCACTACTGTTTCAGTGAATAATATACCGAAAAAATAATATATAAGTGCTAAAAGTGCTTAAAATTAATATAAAAAAATACTAATATTTAAAGTGCAAAAAGTGCTAAATAGCGATGTGTGAACTGCTGCTTTTCAAATAATAAATGTGTGTGTTGGAAATAATATGATTAGTGTACAGTGTAAATATTTGAACTGATGTCTAAACCTTATAATACACTTTGTAAAATACAAGTTAATAACCAGGGTGAACTTTTGAAATAAATAAAAAGACAATTTATTAGATTCCAAATACTCAGTTTAAAAATGGATATAAATGAAATGAAATTTCATGAGCTAAGCGAATATAAGGGGACGTCTCCCCAAAAAATAATCACAGTGAAAAAATGAATTAAAACTTTACTAAAATAAACTATAGACTAAAAATATATAGCGGATATAACAATCCTATAAATCTCTAAGTTATGGCAGGATGTAGCAATCTGAACTGTTGAGATATCTCAAGATATTATGTCTCTGGAGAAATTCAGTACTTATTATCGCCACAAAGATTAGCTTGATATCATAAAGTGCATAGATTCAGTTCGTAGTGGCTAAAAGATAAAAGTCCTCTGCATACTCAGGCACGTTATATTTTAAAATGTTACTTGGAGGACACCTTTGATACAAGTTACCTTGTCTTCTTAAGCGTAACCGCTACACTTGTTTCTTTCTTGTTTCAAACAGGGATTCTAAGACGCCGCATGTGTCTTGGCGTCTGACGTCACCTGCACGTTCCTGTAGTAAATTCCAAAAATAAAGATTCTTGTGCAATGTTGTTTGAATTGCAACTCTTCTTATGTAATTTATCTTATCACTTGTGTTTTGTGCAGACGGCAGTATGTTGGACAAACAACACGTGATGTGGGGTCACGAATTAGAGAGCATTTCTCTACTATATCTATTGGTAAATCTACCACCCCTTTGGTCCAGCATTTTGCCCTCTGTCACAACAAAACCCTTGAGTCCTTCAGGTGGCAGATAATTGATAAAACCATTCTCCCCAAGAGAGGGGGGGACAAGAATAAAATTCTCAGTAAAAATGAGATGTATTGGATCTTCAGGTTGGAGACAAGAGTCCCCTTAGGTTTCAACTCTGAATACGATTTGATCAATCATTGGCAGGTATAAAAATACATTTTTAAGATCTGCCCTTGTTATTTACCTTTTTATTCTCATCAGGGGCTTACATCATATTTTCATCATAGGTAGGGATATATATATCTATATATATATATATATATATATATATATATATATATATATATATATATATATATATATATATATATATATATATATATATATATATATATAGATAGATAGATAGATAGATAGATAGATAGATAGATAGATAGATAGATAGATAGATAGATAGATAGATAGATAGATAGATATAAATCCAAATATTGATTAGGGTAGACTATTGCCAACTTTCTCTGGATTAGACAGCTATATATACATAGTTTATTTCTTCCATTGTATCTATTACATCTATAGCATAGTGGTTAGGTCATCGACCTCTAGATAGGAAGTATCCTGGATTGATTCCTCTATGGTGTAGTAGTATAGGAATATTATTTATTTGTTACTATCTTTTTGGATAATTCCTAGCAAGGACTACATTATGGTTATCATGGTAACATATTTTAGGTTTGTAAGATGACAACTCTTTAGTGTATCACTGCCAGTCTCTAAGTGTAGTCGTTTCATTAATATACATCATACTTTTCATATGATAGTAGGGCCTCAGGGAAGATTAGGCACATTGGCCCAGTTTTTAAGCACATATTAAGTACTGAAGTTTATTAGCTAGTGCTTTATAATATAGGAGGTGCCTAGAATGAGATGGTCAACAGGTTTTTATATTCATGACCATGTATGTATATTACTTATGCCGGTTTCACTACCCTAATTGTGTTATATTATGAGTAGGTATATATCGTGATTTTTAACTCTTAGGTTGATATACTGTTTCTTATATATGTAAGATTTATTGAGGATAGGTCCCTTTCAGGGCGTTTCTTGTTATTTCATTGTTCATTCTTCAGCCGTTTCTGCTTTGTTTTAACCAATGGCTGTGTAGGTGGGAAAATATAAGAATGTGTTTCTCCTTGTCTAGTTAAGCTATGATTACGGCTTTTGCTGAAACGCGTATGCTTATCTATACAGCTGTTTTCTGAACTATTTTTGTATTTTAAGGGTGGCGTAATTATGGACTTTTAATACCATTATGGGTTAATAAATGCTAAGTTTTTATACATTTTGGATATTGCTCAGTTCCTTTTTTTCTGCTTCATTGAATATTTCCAGCATTTGAGCCTTATCAACCCTTGCTTGAGAGTTCTTGAGCCCACCGAGCTATGGATAGCCCCTGTGACAAGGGAACCCCTCTACTCATTTTCTGATTGAAGCATTGACTGGCTCCTTCCCGAGTGCTGTATCCGGATTGGTTGAATTAGCACATACTCACATAACGCCCACTTTTCGGCGTTGGAGGTGAGCGATCCGGAGCTACCACGGCTTTACCGACAACGGAGCTTTTCTGCTCGAGCCTGATAAGGTGTAGTTGAAGCACCAACCTGAGAGTGCTAAGACGCCCACGACTTGGCGTTGTATAAGGAACTACGGACACCGTGCGATTACCTTCCGGTAACCCAGTAATCAGAGATTGGAGCATCGGCTAGTTCTGTGCCTAGTGTCGGCAGCAAGCTGTCCTTACGCCCACGATTTGGCGGTTTCTACGAGGAACTTCGGACAGTGACAGGGTAAGCCCTTATACTACTCTTTTAGCATGTAAGAGAACTATTGCTGGGGTACCAAAGTTATATACCTAAACTATTATAAATTTTTCGGATAGCGAGAGTGAGCTCCTCTCATATTTTCATATTTTCATATTATTTATATTATTTATTTATTAATATTTTCATAGAAAAAATTGCCTCTAAACTTTATCCAAAACTAGGTGCCCTGTACAGAAACAAATCTTGCCTCAGCCCTACAGTAAAGGAAAAGATTGTACAGCAAATGCTGATGCCTATCTTGGATTATGGGGACATAGTATATGCACCTGCTCCGCAAACTCACCTTAATAAACTAAATACGTTATATAACTCGCTCTGCCGCTTTGTGCTACAATGTAACTACAGGACCCACCATTGTGACATGCTAAAAGAACTAAACTGGCTGTCGCTAGAATCCAGACGCACCCTCCATCTTTCCTGCCTTGTCTTTAAGAGCCTTTCTGGGAAGCTCCCACCCTACCTGAGCAGAATGCTCTCCCCTGCTATTCCCACCTCCTATAACCTCCGATCCAATAACAGCACATTATTTAGCTTGCCTCAATACAAAAAAAAAGCAGCTCGATCCTCCTTTTCCTACAGAGCGCCACAATTATGGAATGACCTCCCTCACACTTTAAAAACTTCCCCAAGCCTAAAATCCTTTAAGAGATCCCTCTATACATATCTCAAAACAGAATGCTCCTGTCATGGATAAATATTTCATACCTGCTCTATGTTAAATGTTTGCATATAATGTGTATTTTTATTATTGTTTTTGTATTTTATTGTACCCTATTGTATCAATGCAATGTTTTGTGATCCCAGGACATACTTGAAAACGAGAGAAATCTCAATGTATCCTTCCTGGTAAAATATTTTATAAATAAATAAATAAATAAATATTACTACTATAGTTTTGGACTTGTATAACATTTCCTTCGCTGCAAAGTTTTGGCTGAAGGCGTCTCCTGTCTCCTAAAACTTCCTTTCCAGAATTCTAATTAGCCTTTTAAAAGAGAGACTAAACCCAGCATTTAATTTTCTCATAAAAAATACTTAATTTAAGAAAATAAAAACAACATTTCCATATACATTAATTATTATGCTTTGCTGTAAAATACCTTTCAAAGGTTTGCTTTTTCCACCTTCTCCCAAAGCAACTGGTGTGAATCCATCATACTTAAAGGGACATAGAAACAACTCAAGAGAAGAATGCTTAATTATATATTGTAAAACAAATGCAATTTAATTTCCCCTGTTATGCCTCCCTTCAGTAATTTCATTTTGAATTTGTTTGTTTTCCAAGTCTTAATTGTGTGTTTTCCAAGCACTTTATTGTAAGTGCACGCTGAAGATTTCACAGGTCTTACTCTGCTATATATCTGTCCCTAACTGGCTTCAGCAGGGGGCATAAGAAAAAAAAATGCAAAACAATAATATGTTTATTAATACAATTATATTGGCTACCTGTGCCTACACTAATATAAAGCCCGGACTGGCTCATCGAAAAGGAAACGGTAAGTGGAATTTGATCATTGACAACATTATTGCAGCAAACAAGGTGTAAATCTAATCAGAAAGCTTTCACATTGGGCCATTATGTTAATTTACTGCAACACTACACATAAGTCTAACACTTACAAGGTGTTTAATGTCCCTACAGAAATGGTTCAACAGGTTTTTCAAGTAATATTTCCATAAACTGCTCTTGACTTACAAAACCAGGAACATTTTGCTAACAACATGAAACTGTTATTTAGCTGAGTCCAATTAAATGTACTCTCCAGGAACTTTCTCTAGTATAACATTTAATATAACATTTAGGAGTTACCCCTATTCTCAGACATTACATACGAACAAAAACCTACCCCATAAATAGAGACCCAAAATCCCATGCTCCTTCCCTGCTGCTGATAGGATCATCTGTTTATAAGGTGGATATGTTGTCAACATTGTCAATCTGGTTTCTTATACTTTTGCTCTGTGTTGATTGAGAATTATATCCTGTGTCATGTTCTCTAATTTCCATTTGCATTGCAAGAAAGCATTGGATTGGAATCCCTTTGCTCTAACTTTCTGAGCCATTTAATCTAAGCTTATCACCATCTCATCCATTTCAGTATTATTTTGGACTTCTCTTTTCATTTGGGAGATAGGAAGTACTCTCTTTTACACCAGTGGATGACAGCTTGAGGTTTGCAAAATTGAATTTGTGTCTGTTTAGTCTTCCATCTTCTTATATATTTTCAGATCAAGAAAGTCAATAAACTCCATTATGTAATGCAACTTAAATTTAACAGAGGGATGTAAATGATTTAGGGCCTGATTGCAAGTGGTGCATTACTATTTGCGTTTGAGCGATATAATAATACAGAGAGAGCATTAAAGGGACACTGAACTCAATTTTTTTCTCACACGATTCAGACAGCATGCAATTTTAAGCAACTTTCTAATTTACTCCTATTATCAAATTTTCTTCATTCTTTTGGTATCTTTAATTGAAATGCAAGAATGTAAGTTTAGATCCCGGCCCATTTTTGGTGAACAACCTGGGTTGTTCTTGCTGATTGGTGGATAAATTCACCCACTAATAAACAAGTGCTGTCCAGGTATACTGAACCAAAAATAGCTTAGATGCTGTCTTTTTCAAATAAAGATAGAAAGAGAACAAAGAAAAATTGACAATAGGAGTAAATTAGAAAGTTGCTTAAAATTGCATGCTCTATCTAAATCACCAAAGAAAAAATTTGGGTTCAGTGTCCCTTTAATTTGCGTGTATTACAAGTTGAAAGTAAATGTGTTTGCTCAAGCTCAATTGAATTTAACACGTGTTAGGTTTGCACGATTGAAGGCCTTGTGTAATATTTAAGACCTTGCGTAAAGAGATAGGGTTAAAAAAAAGCCGCACCAAACACAACATAAAAAAATTAAAATAAACAGTTACACTCATAAAAAAAACTATCTGACAAAATATTCATATAAATATTCAGCTTTTTTTTCCCCCTCAAATTCTTTTTATTGGAAAACAAGAAAATTGCATATTACATATAGTGATAGCTGCAATTACATGAACAAAGAAGATACATCTCAAAATGACTGATTAGTGCAATGATTTTTATGCATGCAAGCGAGATAGGTTGCTATCTGAAGGAAATACACTCTTAGAGAAGTACACACTGTGACAACACCTGTAGAGAGAGTTCAGTCCATTTCAATTTCTGTCCTTTATTTTCCTTATTTTACTCCTTTTTCCTTTTTTTTTTCTCTTTGTTTTGTTTTCCTGCTCCTATCCTAATTAGACTGTCGGAGGGTAAAGGAAGGGATGTACAAAGTCCATATATTGAAAATATCCCAATGAAGGGATATAAAAGAGCGCTGATGTTTTTAAAAGGAAAACAACATACAATGTAAAACCAAAAATTGTAATTTTGATATAGTAGATCAGGTCTACCGTGTTAGTCCTGTTTACTGTCCATGTGCTGGTGGTAAATAAGGAATAAAGATGTCCCCTTGAAAGGAATAATGAATCAGGCTGCTCCTCTTGATTCCAGAGAGTGTGGAACAACTGTTGAAGAAGAATAGAGAGAGGGCGCCACAATAGCGTGATATTGTCTGGAATGCAGGTGCAGATAAAAGTAGGTATTATGCTTACCAGATGGTGTGGCACTGTACTGTGACCAGTGCAAGAGAGCTGGCTAGCACTCAACAGTGGCTAGTACACTGTAGGAGCCAGGCTCCAAAGGCACTTGTCCTAGTTGCAACTTGGTGTTTAACTCCTGTTGTATGGACTTCAGGTGCTGCAAAGGAGTAATCTTATGTGTGTTGTTCAGTTGGTATGGATGAACCACAACACAGACAACTTCAAATAAAAATGATTTTTAATATTTTATGACGCGTTTCTCAAACTACAAGGGTTGTTTCATCAGATAAAAAAGTCCCTAAAGGAAGGGATGTACAAAGTCCATATATTGGGTTAACATACACCATCCTTTCCCAGTATGGGATCCGAAGATCCATTATTATCAAGGAACACGGATATAACCATCAGCGCAACCATTTTACATATGCTAAAATGAATTGTCTATATTGAAATTGAAATTGACAATAAAACATTAAACCATTTAACATTTAACAAATAACTTAACATAGCTTTCGTGGATCCGTAGTATAAAGCCGTGTCCATACTCATAGAAAAGAGTAAAAGGGGAAATAGAGAGGGGAAAAAAAGGAACACCTCAAATTGCTCCCCTTATTCCACCCTGGCTGTAGATTCCTCCAGCCTATCCAGAGAGAAGTATCTCTGAGTCTATAGATGTAATGTTAGGCGTCACCTGCTGGTCATAAAGTGCTGTTCATTCCCCTTGTAGAGTGGCTGATAGCATGTATTCCGTCTGAGAGAATGGTGTCAAAATCTGTCTTTGAAGAACTGGTCCCACAGTCTCAAGGTAGGGTTTCTATTTTTTTTTACACAGTGGGAGTCTGGAGACGACATCCAATTTAGTATTATACTTTTCTATAAATAGTTGTTTTAGCAGTCTATTTTTAAAACTCACTATGGTTGGTGCTTTTCTGTCAACCCAACAGGAAAGGATATTAAGCCTCGCTATGAGAACATATAGAGTCAGAATAGGATGTAGTTTAACCAATATCTTGTCCCAGTCAAAAAAATGAATAGTCTTCTCAGTTATAGAGACAGATATCCAAAAAGTCTAAAATTGCAATTGGCACCAAAAATATTTGATTTTAGGACAGTCAAAAAAGTAGTGATGGAAGTCAGGATTTTCCATGTGACATTTGACACAGTGATTAGGAATGAAGGGTTTCCAAATAGAGAGATGCTTTGGAGTGAGATAGTCTTGGTGGATGATACGAGTCTGAGATTGTCTAAGTTGAGCAGAGAGAGTAGCTCCCCTAACCCTATACAGGCTGGTTTTAATGTCAGGAACAGAGAGATTGCCAATTCTTAACTTCGATTTATCAAGAATATTTTCCTGTACAGACAGCACAGTTGAACCTATCAGGGTTTGGTAAATGGTGGAAAGAGAAAATAAGCCCATGCGAAATGCCATTTGTGTTAGAGCAAAAGGTGATTGGTCCCAGAAATGTGTATCACCCCTTCTAAGACTGTTAATGTAATGCCTAATCTGTAAATAGGCGTAGAAGTTTGTTTGTGAAATATCAAATTGTCTGCGTATATCCTGAAAAGTTTTACCATATGAGCGTTATAGTCTAATATGTGACCTATAGATTTGATGCCCCTTTTCCTCCACAACAAAAATGGTGGATTATCAGAGCCAGCTGGGAACTCAATATTGCCCAACCTATGGAATTAGTCTGGGTGATGGGAAGGAAAACCCCATATGACGATGGGCTAAATTCCAAGCTCTCAAGGTATCTTATTATATTGGATTTGATTTTATATGGGGAGGTAGTTTGGAGGGATTAGCATACGGTAGATAAGACAAAGCCATATCTCCCAGGATAGCCTGTACTAATTCCCAATGGCAGACGTGTGAGTTGTCTAACTGCCAGTCTAGTGCCAGCCGTATAAGTGCGGCCCAGTTATATAGCTGAATATTGGGTCTCAAACCTCCACTGCGATAAGGAAGATGTAATTTTTTGGCTGCCAGTCGTGGTTTTCTAGAGGACCATAAAAATAATCCAATAGCCCTCTGCAATTTGGATAATCCTTTTTAATGCGTAAGAAAGGAAGCATCAATAACGGATATAAAATTTGAGGGAGGATGACTATTTTAATCAGGCTAATACGTCCAGTCAGATTTAAAGGAAGTTTGGTCCAATTCTGTAATTGGTTACAAAGATTAAAGCTTTGGGTCGTCAAGTTAATGTTGTATAGGCGCAGAGTGTAAATGAATGCCTAGGTAGGTGAGTTTGGAAGTAACAACTTGAAAGAGGTAAGAAGTGTTGTCTTTAGGATTTTTGTTAAGCCACAATAATTCCGATTTGGACATATTTACTCTATATCCTGAGAAACTGCCAAAGTCATGTATTATTTTAAGAATAGCAAGAATATGGGGCCGATTTATCATGGCCCGAATGGGTCCAATTACTCCTGTTTCCACACAAGCCTTTTTACCTGGAGTTAAGAAGAAGCGGTCTTAAGACCACTGCTCCTTATCTCGTCCGCCCCCTCTGAGGCTGTGGACATAAATCCGCTCGATCGCATACAATTCGGGTTGATTGACACCCCCTGCTAGTGGCCACGAATCTGCAGGGGGTGGCATTGCACAAGCAGTTTATTCAGCGATGTCTGGCGGACATGATACGCTACAGCGTATCATGTCCACCAGACATTGATAAATCGGCCCCTATGTCTCTTGGGATTTTCCACAAACAGCATCATGTCATCTTCGTATAGCGCTAAGTGCTGTTATGAGCCTTGTATATTGATACCAAGATAGGATTGTCAAGGTTTAATTGCTAGGGGCTCAAGGGCAATGTTAAAGAGTAGTGGGGATAATGGGCATCCCTGGCTGGTCCCTCTCTGCAACTCCACATCCTCAGAGAAGAATACATTTGTCATTATTCTGGCTATCGGGAAATTGTAAATACTATTAATAATATTGAGAAAGGAGCCCTGGAAATTAAAATCCTTCATAGGTGTCAGTAAATGAGTCCATTCCACCCAATCAAAGGCCTTCTCCGTGTCCAGGGACAGCAGAAAGAACTCCGATCCGGCATCCACCGGGCCATCCACCCTGAGGGACCAGTAATAATTTATGATATGAAGTACTCTTCTGACATTAACTACTGAGGAGCATTTAAAAACAAAACCTGTTTGATCCGAGTGAACAGAGAGGGTAAAATGAGTTTTAAACTATTTGCCAATAAGTTTGTGAAGATTTTATAGTTTGAATTTAGGAGGGAGATTGGGCGATATGATTTTGGGAGGGATGGGTCTTTGACTGATTTAGGGAGGAGAGTAACATGAGCCGCGGTGAATATTTTGGAGGGAGAGATCTTAGAACTGAAATACGCATCAAAGAGCCTAACTAGATGGGGAGAGAGAGCTGTGACTGTAAGATTCGATACAATTCTATCTGGAGTCCATCCGGGCCAGATGTTTTGCTAAAGAAGAGATAGAGTTGCTCACCTCCTCTCCAGTGATAGATGAATTTAATAGCTCTACTTAATCTTGAGTGAGTCTAGGAATTTTAAGAGAATTCCAAAATGCTGAGCTTGTGGCAGCAGAGCCACTCACTTGTTTAGAGTACAATTCTGAGAAGAAGCGAGCAAAACAATCAGCAATATCTTTTGGATTGGAATAGCATTTGCCCTTGTGAATTATATGTGCAATGTATTTTTTAGCTGATCTTGGTTGAGCAAAGGTCTCCAAAAGTCTGCCAGCCCCGTTATCATGTTGATAAAATTTAGAACCTGATTTAATCAACTGTGAGGCTGCTTGGTGTGACAGAAAAGCATCTAAGTCCGCTTTGGCTGCAGTGTACAAGTCAAAATTGTTTGCAAGACTTAGATTCCCAGAAAGTTTGATTCGATTGAACCAAGTGTTTGCATAAGGATAAGTATTTTTGTTGTGTGCGGTTTTGCAATTAGGATATATAAGAGATTATATTACCCGTTAGCACTGTTTTGGCAGTTTCCCAGAACAATTCCACATTAGTGGCGTGGTCTGCATGATCTGTAAAGTAGTCATTCCAGCATCGTGTCAAGAAATTATGAAAGGCCATGGAGTTAAATAAATCTGTAGGGAAACGGAGAGTGTTTCTATTAGATCTATGCTGAAGTGTCTGGAGCCTTATTTCAACTGGGGCATGATTGGAAAGGCAAAACCTCATGTATCTTACTTGTTTCAATTTTAGGAAGGAGAGATTCCGAAATCAAAAAGAGGTTGTTTTGTGAACAAGTAGACTTGGCCTTAGTAATACATGTAAAGTCATTGTCAGTTGGATGATGCAGTCTCCATATTTCATTAAGTAATAAGTCAGTGTGAAGTTTGGCAAAGATACGTTGTTCAAACCTATTTCGCATGGGCACATCCCTTTACCGTGAGGGAGAAGTCCCATCACCTCTGAGTCTATCACACCCCAGGTTGGGAGTCAAGTTAAATTCCCCGCCTAGAATTATAGTTGTACCCAGATAAGCGTTTGTATCAGCTTAGTTAAAAAAAATGTAGACACTGATTCGGGGCATAAATGTTACATAGTGTATAATACGTTGTGCCTGTCTTAATCTGTATAATTAGAACTCTGTCCTCTGGATCACTGTAAGTGTTAATTATTTCACCAGAGAGTCTCTTACCGAGTATTATGGCCACTCCCCTACTAGAGGTGGTGTGGGAAATGTATCTAATATCACCCACCCAATCTTGGTTTAGCTTATTAAGCTCCATGTCCATAGATGGGTCTCCTGTAAAAAAGGCTATATCAGTACCCAAACGTTTCAAATATGTCTAAATGGACTTCCATTTGATTGGGGAGTAACCCCCTCCCCCCCCACACACACACACACGTTCCAAATATAAAGTTTAATTGTCATATTAAGATCTTAGTAGATTATATGAGTGAGAGGAGAGGGGAGCAAAAAAAGGGGTTATGGGGTAAAAAGAGAAGACAAAAGGTCTCTAAGATCACGAGGAGGCATAAAACTTCCACATATGCAATAAAATGAGTCATAAGTGAATACAGTATCTCATAATGACATCTCATAACCCTCTTGAGATAAAACCAAGAAAAGGTAAAAATAGCATGAGGGTGTAGTATAGAGAAATAAATGCAAATATAAAGACACGAGCAGCAAACTATTTCTGAAACAATATGTTTATGAACAACAAGAACAACTGTAGTGATATGACAATAGATGCACTAGTTAACAAACCAATATAGCAATAATATAAATCCCTGAAGATATTCTAACATATCAAAAAGATTTATCAAGTTGTGGTTAAAGAAACCAAACTGTTATTAAATGCTGTACCCCTTCTGAGTATCCATCAGTAATTTTAGCCTGGTTTTGAGTGGGGTGTTTGAGACCCAGGATCTACACTGCCAGGCTGAATATTTGCTAAATAACTCTTCACCTCCCCAGGGGAGTCAAACAGCTTAGGGCCCTTGGCAGGGTAGATTAAGAACACTTTATGGCACTCCTTATTTAAAGCGGTACATAGAGGTGAGAATTCCCTGCATCTTTTCATCAACTCAGCTGAGTAATCTTGAAAGAGAGCAATTTTAAAGTTCTCATAGGTTACATTTGGAACTTTGCGGTAGGCCCTGAGGATAGCTATTTTTGACTGAAAGTGGATAAATTTCACCATAACATGTCAGGGAGTCATATTGCGCTCTGTAGAGCGTTCCGGGCCTATCCTGTCTGCTCTTTCTATACTCCCTTTAAAAGGGGTCGGGGCTAGACCCAGCAGTGTTGGCAAGGTTTGTTCTACAAATATTAAAAGATTAGGTTTGACCGTCTCTGGGATCCCACCCGACGCAAATTATTACGTCTGGAGCGATTCTCCAGATCATCCAAACATTGGTGTAAAATGTGGTTTTGGAGTTCAAGATCCGTGACTTTCTTTGACTGTGCTGTACCACCGTCTTCTAATTCTGATATCCTCCCCTCCACCTCCGTGAATCTAGCTGAGAATATTTTCATTTCCCCAGCAGATTATCTACACCCTTTTGCAAATTATCCATTTTAGGCATAAAGAGAGAGGATATCTGTTAAACAATGGAGTGTGCCTCATTAGGGTCCTGTAAAGAGTCTACATTTTATAGTTGAGAAAAGTTAGCTGTATCCGAGCTAGCCTTTGATATTTTTCCCCAGATCTACTCTTTAAAGCCATTTTAGGGATATCTAAAAACCTATCCATGTAACAATTACCAAATGGTAGCAAAGGAGAAACATGCAATGCCAATATATTGCACACAAATAATAAACATGTGAGGTATTCACCCTTCCTTATACAAGAAACCAGAGGGTTACACAGTATTAGACACTTGAACATTTGCAATATAGTAAAATCAAATAACAATTATAATATTCTTTTGAGTGTAGTAAACATAGCTTGCATATACAATAGGCTAGTGTTTCTGAGAGAAGATTTTGTGAACAACGCACCAATTCACATCCGGATGTATGTGTCCATATTCAGCTTTCTATACTATAGTGATTGCATAGAGAGCATGGAAGCTTTCCTAGTATCAGATTTTTTTTTAATAAGGTTTCAAATGTATATGGCCATGTATTTGACTGCAAATGACTTTAATATATTTTTATATATATATATATATATATATATATATATATATATATATATATATATATGTCTAAATAATATTTATCTAATAATATTAAATAATGTGTTTTACTGTGTATTAACTGTGAATATTTAACATTACAATGTTCTTCACGTACAGGACAATGCAATGTTATTTTTATTTTAAATACATATTTCTATATTTTACGTGAACATTATAACATATCTGTACTATAATCGCGTTTGTAACACGTCCGTCGGTGTTGCCAGTTGCGCACGCATCCTTAAAGGAATGTTGGCTGCGTGAGGCAGCCAAAAGAATGTTGGCTGCGTGTTCAGCCAAAAGATTCCATCTGGATGCAGCGTAGGCAAACAAAGCCTTGGAAAAAAAAACAAAAAACATGCAACTGCCCGTAAGAAATAAAAAAAACGAACCTCCCGCCAGTGGTGTCACTAGGGTTGGTGTCACCCGGTGCGGTAAGTTATGGTGTCACCTACCCCCAAAAAGCAGACACACACAAACACAAAAACACAGGCACACACACATACAAACACTCAGACACACTTAAAAACACATTCAGATGCACACACAAACACTCGGAAACACACTCAGACACACACACAAAAACACACACACAAAAACACTCATGCACACACACGCACAAAAACACTCAGACACACATACACACACAAACACACAAAAACACTCAGACACACACACACACACAAAAAGACTCAGACACACACAAAAACTCAGACACACACATACAAAATATGTAAATTGCACTGCATTAATTATAAAGCTCATGCCTACTAGAGCTGCTCCCTGGCTCACCCGGGTGCGGCCCACACCCCCTAGTGACGCCACTGCCTCCCACACGAAATTAAAAAAAACTAACCGTCTGCACGAAGTATAACAAAAAAACTAACCTCCCGTACAAAGTATTAACAAACACCTAAACCGCCACCCCCCACATCGCAAAATAATAAAGTAATTAACCCCTCATCCACAAATTAAACAACGCAAATAAGATAATTAAAATATTAACCCCTAAACCGCCAACCCCCACATCTCAATAAACCTAATTAACCTATTAACCCCATAAACCGCTAACCCCCACATCGCAATAAACCTAATTAACCTATTAACCCCTAAACAACCTAAAAAACTCACATTGCAATAAACCTAATTAACCTATTAACTCCTAAACCGCCAACCCCCTACAACGCAAATAACTAAAATACTAAGCCCCTTAACCTAACACCCCCTAAATTAACCCCAATTACATAAACTAAGTTACAACTAAAACAAAAAATCCTAACATTAATTTAAAAATAAAACCTAACATTTAATTACAAAAAAATTATCTAAAATTACAAAAAATGAAAAAGTCTAAAATTACAGAAAAAAATAAACAAAATTATCAAAAATAAAAAAAATTAAAGCTAATCCCTATGAAAATAAAAAAGACGCCCCAAAATAAAAACACCCCCTAATCTAAACTACCAATAGCCCTTAAAAGGACCTTTTTTAGTGCATTGCCCTAAGTTAAACTGCTCTTTTACAGTTAAAAAATACTAACGCCTAGATTTAGAGTTTGGCGTTAGCCGTCAAAAGCAGCGTTAAGGGGTCTTAACGCTGCTTTTTAACACCCGCTGGTATTTAGAGTCAGGCAGGAAAGGGTCTGCCGCTCACTTTCTTTCCGCGAATCGAGGCTACCGCAGATCCCCTTACGTCAATTGCGTATCCTATCTTTTCTATGGGATTTGCCTAACGCTGGTATTACGAGTCTTGGAAGAAGTTAGCAGTAGAGCCTCTACTGACAAGACTCCTACCGTCAAAAAAAGTCAGTAGTTAAGAGTTTTATGGGCTAACGCGGGAACATAAAGCTCTTAACTACTGTGCTACAAAGTACACTAACACCCATAAACTACTTATGAACCCCTAAACCGAGGCCCCCCCCACATAGCAAACCCTATAATAAAATTTTTTAACCCTTAATCTGCAGCTCCGGACACCGCCGCAACCTACATTATACCTATGAACCCCTAATCTGTTGCCCCTAACATCGCCGACACCTACATTATATTTATTACCCCCTAATCTGCCCCCCAATGTCGCCGCCACCTACCTACACTTATTAACCCCTAATCTGCCGACCGGACCTCGCCGCCACTATAATAAATGTATTAACCCCTAATCTGCCCTCCCTAACATCGCCGCCACCTACCTACAATTATTAACCCCTTTTCTCCCGCCCCCAACGTCACCGCTACTATAATAAAGTTATTAACCCCTAAACCTAAGTCTAACCCTAACCCTAAAACCCCCTTAACTTAAATATAATTTAAATTAATCTAAATAAATTTACTATACATGGAGTGCAGAATTATTAGGCAAATGAGTATTTTGACCACATCATCCTCTTTATGCATGTTGTCTTACTCCAATCTGTATAGGCTCGAAAGCCTACTACCAATTAAGCATATTAGGTGATGTGCATCTCTGTAATGAGAAGGGGTGTGGTCTAATGACATCAACACCCTATATCAGGTGTGCATAATTATTAGGCAACTTCCTTTCCTTTGGAAAATTGGGTCAAAAGAAGGACTTGACAGGCTCAGAAAAGTCAAAAATAGTGAGATATCTTGCAGAGGGATGCAGCACTCTTAAAATTGCAAAACTTCTGAAGCGTGATCATCGAACAATCAAGCGTTTCATTCAAAATAGTCAACAGGGTCAAGGTAAGAAAGGCTGAAAGATGACCACCACTGAACAAGACACACAAGCTGAAACGTCAAGACTGGGCCAAGAAATATCTCAAGACTGATTTTTCTAAGGTTTTATGGACTGATGAAATGAGAGTGAGTCTTGATGGGCCAGATGGATGGGCCCGTGGCTGGATTGGTAAAGGGCAGAGAGCTCCAGTCCGACTCAGACGCCAGCAAGGTGGAGGTGGAGTACTGGTTTGGGCTGGTTTCATCAAAGATGAGCTTGTGGGGCCTTTTCAGGTTGAGGATGGAGTCAAGCTCAACTCCCAGTCCTACTGCCACTTTCTGGAAGACACCTTCTTCAAGCAGTGGTACAGGAAGAAGTCTGCATCCTTCAAGAAAAACATGATTTTCATGCAGGACAATGCTCCATCACACGCGTCCAAGTACTCCACAGCGTGGCTGGCAACAAAGGGTATAAAAGAAGAAAATCTAATGACATGGCCTCCTTGTTCACCTGATCTGAACCCCATTGAGAACCTGTGGTCTATCATCAAATGTGAGATTTACAAGGAGGGAAAACAGTACACCTCTCTGAATAGTGTCTGGGAGGCTGTGGTTGCTGCTGCACGCAATGTTGATGGTGAACAGATCAAAACACTGACAGAATCCATGGATGGCAGGCTTTTGAGTGTCCTTGCAAAGAAAGGTGGCTATATTGGTCACTGATTTGTTTTTGTTTTGTTTTTGAATGTCAGAAATGTATATTTGTGAATGTTGAGATGTTATATTGGTTTCACTGGTAAAAATAAATAATTGAAATGGGTATATATTTGTTTTTTGTTAAGTTGCCTAATAATTATGCACAGTAATAGTCACCTGCACACACAGATATCCCCCTAAAATAGCTATAACTAAAAACAAACTAAAAACTACTTCCAAAACTATTCAGCTTTGATATTAATGAGTTTTTTGGGTTCATTGAGAACATGGTTGTTGTTCAATAATAAAATTAATCCTCAAAAATACAACTTGCCTAATAATTCTGCACTCCCTGTAATTAAATAAATTATTCCTATTTAAAACTAAATACTTACCTATGAAATAAACCCTAATATAGCTACAATATATCTAATAGTTACATTGTAGCTATTTTAGGATTTATATTTATTTTACAGGCAACTTTTTTATTTATTTTAACTAGGTACAATAGCTATTAAATAGTTATTATCTATTTAATAGCTACCTAGTTAAAATAATTACAAAATTACCTGTAAAATAAATCCTAACCTAAGTTACAAATACACCTAAAACTACACTATCAATAAATTAATTAAATAAATTAAATTACCTACAATTAGCTAAACTAAAATACAATTAAATAAACTAATCTATAATACAAAAAAACACTAAATTACAGAAAATAAAAAAAATTACAAAAAGTTTAAACTAATTACACCTAATCTAAGCCCCCTAATAAAATAAAAAAGCCCCCCAAAATAATAAAATGCCCTACCCTATTCTAAATTACAAAGTAATCAGCTCTTTTACCAGCCCTTAAAAGGGCTTTTTGCGGGGCATTGCCCCAAAGTAATCAGCTCTTTTACCTGTAAAAAAAATACAACCCCCCCAACATTAAAACCCACCACCCACATACCCCTACTCTAACCCACCCAAAACCCCCCTTAAATAAACCTAACACTAACCCCCTGAAGATCTCCCTACCTTGCATCGTCTTCACCCAGCCAAGCCGAATTCTTCATCCAAGTGGAGCAAGAAAAGGTCCTCCATCCGGTAGAAGTCTTCATCCAAGCGGGGCAAGAAGAGGCCCTCCATCCGGTAGAAGTCTTCATCCAAGCAGGGGAAGAAGAGGTCCTCCATCCGATAGAAGTCTTCATCCAAATGGCGTCTTCTATCTTCATCCATCCGGAGCGGAGCGGAGCCATCTTCCACACAGCCGACGCGGAGCCATCCTCTTCAACCGATGGACTAACGACAAATGACTGTTCCTTTAAGGGATGTCATCCAAGATGGCGCCCCTCGAATTCCGTTTGGCTGATAGGATTCTATCAGCCAATCGGAATTGATAAAAAGGAGCGTTAGCACGCGGGTCTTTACCGACAAAACTCGGCGTAAGTCCCCCCTAACACTAAACCCCCCACCCTTCAAACCCCCAAAAATAAAAAACATAACACTAAAAAAAAATTAAACTACCCATTGCCCCTAAATAGGGCATTATAGGGCATTGCTCTTAAAAGGGCATTCAGCTCTTTTACTGCCCTTAAAAGGGCATTCAGCTCTTTTACAAGCCCATTAAAGCCCTAATCTTAAAAAAAAATATCCTAACTCTAACCCCCAAATAGGTACTCAACGTTCCTGAAGTCCGGTGGAGAAGGTCTTCTTCCAGTCGGCTCCATCATCTTCTATCTTCATCCAGAGCAAAGGCTGCGTAGAGCGAAGGTGCGGTGCTGACTTTCCCAGATTCTTAGACACTGTGCTCAGTGACGGTCCTCAGCAGTGGTCTTCAGCGGTGGTGGTCCATAGCGGCATGGAGGCTCCTCTTCATGCGATCGTCTGCTGCACACTTAAGATTAAATAGTAAGAAGTGAATACAGTGCCAACAAGAGGCCAAGGGATATATATACTCACAGAGAGATAAAAGAAGATTATTTAATGAACCATGTTAAAAAGCATCAGTTAAAAAATGTAAAAAACACATATAGATAAAATTACAAAAACAGGAATATCTTGCAGGAGGGGCTAAAGCTGATAATTACAATAAAAACCCACCCAAACCCCCCTTAATTAAACCTAACACTAACCCCCTGAAGATCTCCCTACCTTGAGTTGTCTTCACCCAGCCGAGCCGAATTCTTCATCCAAGCGGGGCAAGAAGAGGCCCTCCATCCGGTAGAAGTCTTCATCCAAGCAGGGCAAGAAGAGGTCCTCCATCCGATAGAAGTCTTCATCCAAATGGCGTCTTCTATCTTCATCCACCCGGTCTTGAGAAAGGCCCTTTTTTGAGGGCAGAAACGCGTTGTCCTATTGGTAAGCATTATTTTAATCTTTACTTCTCATATATTCTCATATTGGATACACTATGTTGTGAATTTCTTTTTTTCAGGGACACTTTTTAGGATACCATAGGAGCAGCTGACAGGTGCTAGGATCCAATCAGCTACTTCAGCTACCACACTCAGGAATTTGGATCTGTTAAAGTAACTAATATTGAAGGAACCAATTTCCTCACTTTCACCTTGTTTTTCATCACCGATTTTTTTTTCTTTTTTTTTGGTTTTGATTGACTTATTTTTGTTCTTCACTAACATTTGTTGATCAACTTTTTGGAACACTTTTTTGGAATATATTTTTTATGTTATTGCATATTGTGTATTTTATTTAATTATATCTTTACCTCACTGGATTAGTAGCTAGCATTTGTTATATCCATTTGCACTCACTTACTATTTGACCCTCTTTTTGCACTGCAGTGCATTTTTCTATTTTTTTGACACACTATTTTTTGAACATTATTGTTTGTACTATTGTTTATTAATTTCTTGCTTGATGCACTTGTTATAGTTGTACTTAGGCTTAGTCTGTTTCACTAGTTTACACTCTTAATCTGGTGTACCACTCACACTGATCACCTGTGATTATCTCTGTTTTTATTGTAATTATCAGCTTTAGCCGCTCCTGCAAGATATTCCTGTTTTTGTAATTTTATCTATATGTGTTTTTTACATTTTTTAACCGATGCTTTTTAAAATGGTTCATTAAATAATCTTCTTTTATCCCTCTGTGAGTATATTTATCCCTTGGCCTCTTGTTGGCGCTGTATTCATTTCTTACTATTTGTGCATATTTTTTGGAGGTTGGTTAGGATCTCTGTTTGGATACAGCTTGGGGATTACCTTAGCGCTTGTACACTACCCCCCTTTTTCACTTAAGATTAAATGCAAGGTACCCCTTATTTATTGGGGTACCTTGCATTCCTATTAGCTGAAATTTTAAAATCAGCAAATAGGATGAGAGCTATTGAAATCTTATTAGCTAATTTGAACAGCCAATAGGATTTCAGTAGCTCTAATCCTATTGGCTGATTTAAAAATTTCAGCCAATAGGAATGCAAGGTACTCCAAATTGAATGCGGTACCTTGCATTAATTTTCAGTGTACGACGGAGACCGGATTAAGAGGAGCCTCCACGCCACTCCGTTTCCGTGCATCGGGAAAGTCAGCTCCACATCTTCCCTCTGGATGAAGATAGAAGATGATAGAGCCGCCTGGAAGAAGACATTCTCCATCGGACTTCAGGAACGGTGAGTACCTATTTGGGGCTTAGTTTTAGGCTTTTTTTTAATTTTTTTGGGGTGGCTTTTTTTTTTAGAGTAGGGTGTTTTGGGCTGTAAAAGAGCTGATTGTCCTTTTAAGGGCAGTAAAAGAGCTGAATGCTCTTATAACGGCAATGTCCATACAAATGCCCCTTAAGGTTCAATGGGTAGCTTAGGTTTTTTTAGACTTAGTTTATTTTATTTTGGGAGATTGGTTGGGTGGGGGGGGGGTTGGTAGTTTAGTATTAGATAAAGGGGTGTTTTTATTTTGGGGGGAATATTTATTTTTATAGGGGTATTAGTTTAGGTTTAATTTTTTTTATTTTGGATAGCTTTGTTTATTTTTTTCTGTAATTTTACATTTTTTATTTTTTGTAATATCACCTTTGGGGTTTGTAATTTTTTTTAACATAGACTGCCCTCTGGGTAGGCTTATCGTCTAGTATATATATATATACATATATATATATATATATATATTTATTTAATAACAAAAATTCAATTTTTTTCGATGTGAAGAACATTGGAATGTAAAATATGCATAACACTTTTCAAGTTTTGCGCTTTAGGTCTATTGCAGTATCGGGTTAGCGCACATGAAAAATGAGTTATTATAAGGTGTGTTATTGAAATATTAAATGTAAAATATTAAAAATTTTAATATTTTTTTTAAATTATCATAGACACTGTAATATATATATATATATATATATATATATATATATTCTATGGATAATTTAGAATTTTTTAGTATATCTAAAATAATTTTTAATAATTATAATTTTTTAAATATTTTGTAATTTAATATATCAGAAACACACCTCTCCAATGTAACATTTTAATGTTTCCCTTTCAGTTCTAGTCAAGTTGTATATTCAACTTCAGTTCACTTTAATTGATGCCTCCAAATCATGAAACAATACCCTAGCAAAAGTTGTAATGGTTACTGGATCGAACTTACTCCTAGCCATGAATAGTATTGTTTCCTTTTTTACTGGTCCCAAAGTATTCTTTCAAAGGTAAATTCCTCATAAATTGCTGTATGTGCACAAATAAATCAAATTTATAGGTCTTTGTAGTTGGTATCAATGTGTGTCTTTTGTTAAGAATGCTTTTTTCAACTTGAGTGAACTGATGTTTATTCAAATTAATAATTAGGTCCTCATGAAAGTCTCTCTATCTGGGGTCTTGGGGGTCTGTTTATGCCCCAATCTGATATACGTTCTCATTATTGCCCGCATGTTAAACAGGTAACCATCCCTTGAACAGCTGTTGATAGATTGGAAACAGAGATTATAGAAGTATCAGGTCCAGAACTCTTGCTGAATTGTCAACCATTTGTAATGATCAAGGCTTATTATATAGTTGTCTCCAGGCTCTATTTACCTGGAGATATTGCCTCTCTTCAGGAGCCATTCTCCATTTATTAACTCTGTTGTCCCTATAATCTGCAGTAATAGTCTCCATTTTTCTATTTTTCAATCTATTCAGTTTGGTTTCATAAGCAGCAACATCTTGTTTAAGTTTGGTTGTTAGCTACACTTAGATAACTGGGATGGTACCAGTATGTGGGACAACCAGTTGAGCTGCATTTGGAATTTCTTGATCTCTATCTCAAATTAAATTATTTTGATTTCCAAGGCAATATTATCTTCAGATATCCGGAATGGCCATATACAACTGATAAATTAATGATCTCATCTTTGATACATAAACATTATTCAGTGAACAGATGCCCACTAGGGTGAGATACCGACATCAAGATATACAAAATCTCTTTACCACCTGCGCTTAATGAATGGACCAGCTCAACAATATATAAGATTTCCCAAAAATCTTAAAACAAAATAAAGCTAAAAACAAACAGTTATTATGGGCGCCAGCAAGGCAGGTTCTCAAAAGAATAAAATAATAATAAACATAATAATTAAAAGGAATAGTACATTTAATATAGCAAATAATAGTCTAAAAACATCCTCTAAAATGATATATAGCACCGGAATTAAAGGGTTATAAACATATAATACACAAAAATCTCTGCTGCAGTTACGCCTAGATTTAGAGTTCTGCGGCCAAAGGGGTGCGTTAGCTACGCTGGCTTTTTTCTAGCCACACCTTTTAAATACCGCTGGTATTTAGAGTTCACAGAATGGCTGCGTTAGGCTCCAAAAAAGGAGCGTAGAGCATATTTACCGCAACTTCAACTCTCGATACCAGCGGTGCTTACGGACACGGCCAGCTTCAAAAACGTGCTCGTGCACGATTCCCCCATAGAAAACAATGGGGCTGTTTGAGCTGAAAAAAAACCTAACACCTGCAAAAAAGCCGCGTTCAGCTCCTAACGCAGCCCCATTGTTTGCTATGGGGAAACACTTCCTACGTCTGCACCTAACACTCTAACATGTACCCCGAGTCTAAACACCCCTAACCTTACACTTATTAACCCCTATTCTGCCGCCCCCGCTATCACTGACACCTGCATATTATTTTTAACCCCTAATCTGCCGCTCCGTAAACAGCCGCTGCTTACATTATCCCTATGTACCCCTAATCTGCTGCCCCTAACACCACCGACCCCTATATTATATTTATTAACCCCTAATCTGCCCCCCACAACGTCGCCTCCACCTGCCTACACTTATTAACCCCTAATCTGCCAAGCGGACCGCACCGCTATTATAATAAAGTTATTAACCCCTAATCCGCCTCACTCCCGCCTCAATAACCCTATAATAAATAGTATTAACCCCTAATCTGCCCTCCCTAACATCGCCGACACCAAACTTCAAACATTAACCCCTAATCTGCCGACTGGAGCTCACCGCTATTCTAATAAATGTATTAACCCCTAAAGCTAAATCTAACCCTAACACTAACACCCCCCTAAATTAAATATAATTTAAATCTAACGAAATAAATTAACTCTTATTAAATAAATTATTCCTATTTAAAGCTAAATACTTACCTGTAAAATAAATCCTAATATAGCTACAATATAAATTATAATTATATTATAGCTATTTTAGGATTTATATTTATTTTACAGGTAACTTTGTATTTATTTTAACCAGGTACAATAGCTATTAAATAGTTAAGAACTATTTAATAGCTAAAATAGTTAAAATAATTACAAATTTACCTGTAAAATAAATCCTAACCTAAGTTACAATTAAACCTAACACTACACTATCAATAAATTAATTAAATAAAATACCTACAATTACCTACAATTAAACCTAACACTACACTATCAATACATTAATTAAATACAATACCTACAAATAACTACAATTAAATAACCTAACTAAAGTATAAAAAATAAAAAAGAACTAAGTTACAAAAAATAAAAAATATTTACAAACATTAGAAAAATATTACAACAATTTTAAACTAATTACACCTACTCTAAGCCCCCTAATTAAAATTACAAAGCCCCCCAAAATAAAAAAATGCCCTACCCCATTCTAAATTACAAAAGTTCAAAGCTCTTTTACCTTACCAGCCCTGAACAGGGCCCTTTGCGGGGCATGCCCCAAAGAATTCAGCTCTTTTGCCTGTAAAAAAAACACATACAGTACCCCCCCCCCCAACATTACAACCCACCACCCACATACCCCTAATCTAACCCAAACCCCCCTTAAATAAACCTAACACTAAGCCCCTGAAGATCTTCCTACCTTATCTTCACCATACCAGGTTCACTGATCGATCCAGAAGAGCTCCTCCAATGTCTTGATCCAAGCCCAAGCGGGGGGCTGAAGATGTCCATGATCAGGCTGAAGTCTTCATCCAAGCGGGAGCTGAAGAGGTCCATAATCCGGCTGAAGTCTTCTATCAATGGCATCTTCAATCTTCTTTCTTCCGGATCCATGTTCATCCCGCCGACGCGGAACATCCATCTTCACCGACGACTTCCCGACGAATGACGGTTCCTTTAAGGGACGTCATCCAAGATGGCGTCCCTCGAATTCCGATTGGCTGATAGGATTCTATCAGCCAATCGGAATTAAGGTAGGAAAATTCTGATTGGCTGATGGAATCAGCCAATCAGAATCAAGTTCAATCCGATTGGCTGATTAAATCAGCCAATCAGATTGAGCTCGCATTCTATTGGCTGTTCCGATCAGCCAATAGAATGCAAGCTCAATCTGATTGGCTGATCGGATCAGCCAATTGGATTGAACTTGATTCTGATGCCGTTGATAGAAGACTTCAGCCGGATCATGGACCTCTTCAGCTCCCGCTTGGATGAAGACTTCAGCCGGATCATGGACCTCTTCAGCTCCCGCTTGGATGAAGACTTCAGCCGGATCATGGACATCCTCAGCCCCCCGCTTGGGCTTGGATCAAGACATCGGAGGAGCTCGTCTGGATCGATCGGTGAACCTGGTATGGTGAAGATAAGGTAGGAAGATCTTCAGGGGCTTAGTGTTAGGTTTATTTAAGGGGGGTTTGGGTTAGATTAGGGGTATGTGGGTGGTGGGTTGTAATGTTGGGGGGGTATTGTATGTGTTTTTTTTACAGGCAAAAGAGCTGAATTCTTTGGGGCATGCCCCGCAAAGGGCCCTGTTCAGGGCTGGTAAGGTAAAAGAGCTTTGAACTTTTGTAATTTAGAATAGGGTAGGGCATTTTTTTTATTTTGGGGGTCTTTGTTATTTTATTAGGGGTCTTAGAGTAGGTGTAATTAGTTTAAAATTGTTGTAATATTTTTCTGATGTTTGTAAATATTTTTTTATTTTTTGTAACAGTTCTTTTTTATTTTTTGTACTTTAGTTAGTTTATTTCATTGTATTTATTTGTAGATATTGTATTTAATTAATTTATTGATAGTGTAGTGTTAGGTTTAATTGTAGGTAATTGTAGGTATTTTATTTAATTAATTTATTGATAGTGTAGTGTTAGGTTTAATTGTAACTTAGGTTAGGATTTATTTTACAGGTAAATTTGTAATTATTTTAACTATTTTAGCTATTAAATAGTTCTTAACTATTTAATAGCTATTGTACCTGGTTAAAATAAATACAAAGTTACCTGTAAAATAAATATAAATCCTAAAATAGCTATAATATAATTATAATTTATATTGTAGCTATATTAGGGTTTATTTTACAGGTAAGTATTTAGCTTTAAATAGGAATAATTTATTTAATAAGAGTTAATTTATTTCATTAGATTTAAATTATATTTAATTTAGGGGGGTGTTAGGGTTAGGGTTAGATTTAGCTTTAGGGGTTAATCCATTTATTACAGTAGCGGCGAGATTTGGTCGGCAGATTAGGGGTTAATAATTGAAGTTAGGTGTCGGCGATGTTAGGGAGGGCAGATTAGGGGTTAATACTATTTATTATAGGGTTATTGAGGCGGGAGTGAGGCGGATTAGGGGTTAATAACTTTATTATAGTATCGGTGAGATCCGCTCAGCAGATTAGGGGTTAATAAGTGTAGGCAGGTGGAGGCAACGTTGAGGGGGCAGATTAGGGGCTAATAAATATAATATAGGGGTCGACGGTGTTAGGGGCAGCAGATTAGGGGTACATAAGGATAACGTAGGTGGTGGTCGGCAGATTAGGGGTTAATTATTGTAGGTAGCTGGCGGCGACGTTGTGGGGGGCAGGTTAGGGGTTAATAAATATAATATAGGGGTCGGCGGTGTTAGTGGCAGCAGATTAGGGGTACATAAGGATAACGTAAGTAGCGGCGCTTTGCGGTCGGCAGATTAGGAGTTAATTATTGTAGGTAGCTGGTGGCGAGGTTGTGGGGGGCAGGTTAGGGGTTAATAAATATAATATAGGGGTCGGCGGTGTTAGGGGCAGCAGATTAGGGGTACATAAGTATAACGTAGGTGGCGGTCGGCAGATTAGGGGTTAAAAAAATTTAATCGAGTGGCGGCGATGTGGGGGGACCTCGGTTTAGGGGTACATAGGTAGTTTATGGGTGCTAGTGTACTTTAGAGCACAGTAGTTAAGAGCTTTATAAACCGGCGTTAGCACAGAAAGCTCTTAACTACTGACTTTTTTTTGCGGCAGGAGTTTTGTCGTTAGATTTCTAACGCTCACTTCAGCCACGACTCTAAATACCGGAGTTAGAAAGATCCCATTGAAAAGATAGGATACACAATTGACGTAAGGGGATCTGCGGTATGGAAAAGTCGCGGCTGAAAAGTGAGCGTTAGACCCTTTAATGACTGACTCCAAATACCAGAGGGCGGTAAAAACCAGCGTTAGGAGCCTCTAACGCTGGTTTTGACGGCTACCGCCCAACTCTAAATCTAGGCCTTAGAGATTACAGAAACCCATATCAGGGTAAAAATAAACCAAGAGAAATCCAGATGATAGAGTTGTTGTCGCAATACACACTTAGCTTCAAGTATTTATATCCACAAAGGTAAGATCCGTGGGTAGGATCCGATGTGTGTTCAGCTATGAAACTCCCAAAACACTTGCACAGAAGTAAGCAGCCAAGCTCCACTTCCCTGCACTTCCTGGTGTTCACCACCAGCTGCAAATACTCCCACTATGGATGGTGTCCTGCACAGGACTCGAGAATAATGGCAGAATAACGGCAACGCATTTCAGCTCACACAGAGCCTCTACCATCTCTCTCCTTATATACCCTATTTACCCATTTGAAGCAACAATTGCTAATTATGTCCAAGGCGCTAATATATAGACAGTAAAATACCTAGATATAATTAAAGCATGCAGTTCTAAAGATAATTACATCTCATTCTTAGTTAAAACAGAAAATAATCTTATATACCATAAAATACCTCAGAAATATTTGATACCAAAATATTTAAATTGGAATAAAAAAATACCTAATGTAAAAAATGTATTACAAATTAGAATCAGGCGCACCAGTAAATTTCCTTTTGGTTTTATTCCATCAGTGGAGCAGTTACAAACATAAGACTAAGTTTCGGGCCTTACATCCTTAGTCATGTCCTGTACATTGTATAATGACATCACATCCTTATATACCTGTTTGCAGGTGTATAGCTCCTCCTTGACATACATCAAGGTACTCATATATTCCACAACAGTGCCACCTAGTGACTACAAATATTCTTATCAATAAAAATACAAAAATAAATATTGATAAAATTAGTTGTAGTCACTAGATGGCACTGTTGTGGAATATGTAACTGATATGCTCTCACTTTTTATATATTATTTGCTTTAAATTCAGGTTAACAACTAAGCATTGGAAGAGTTACATATTATAACTAGCTTGAGGAAAATAATGTGATTATATGTGAATTGTTAACACTGGAGCTAAAAAAAAGCATAACTTTAAAATTAAGAGCTACTTGGTAATGAAATATACACACTATAGGAAACTAATAGGATTCCTCGCTCAAGGTACAGTAATTCTATGCTTAGAATAGACAATGAGTGACTTCCACCAATGAGTATGACGTTAATCTTGTTTGCATGTTTCAGTTTTATTAAGTTCTTTAAATGTAACAGTAATAGAGTACTTTTTGTTTTTAAGCTTCAGCATTGTGTGGTGGCTTCCAGTTGTCATGGCATCATGGGAAAAGCGTGTTTGTGCCTATGTGAGGCTGGAGCACTTCTGGAACACTGTCATAAGTGGGGAGATAGCAAGGGGCTGGAGTCTCTGATTATGGGGTATACTTTTGTTTGTATGTAATGTCTGAGACAGGGGAAAACTCTGAAATGTCACATTAAAATTTATACTATAAAAAAATGTCCTTGAGAGTGCCTTTCAATGGACTAGCTTAGCTTTATTATTTAAGTTAAAGTTCACCCTGGGTCGGTTACACAGTATGAAATATTGTATATACCTTTTGTGTGTGTGTCCGTGTATATTTAAATATATATATATATATATATATATATATATATATATATATATATATATATATATATATATATATATATATATATATTATATATATAAAACAATCCAAGATGTGAATCTGCCCTGGGTCAACCACCCGGTCCCTCTGTGTACATACAGCGAGCTTCAACAAAGTCAGAGGCAAAACAGGTTTTCTTCAAAGCAATTAGTCAAATTTATTGACGTTTCAGGGAACAAAACACCCCTTCATCAGAACACAAATGACACACACAAAAACGTGCTTAAATAGATTGAAACACAAACAGGTACCTCCTTCTTCTTGTCAAAAAAGGAGCCAAACTGACATCATTTCCGGTTTAGGTTAATTTGACCCTGGAAGTTTACAACATCCACTTCCGGGTTATAATAATCTTTATACAACAATTGTGAACAAAAAGGGGATCACTAGTGTCTATAGTGGCCCTGTGTATTAAAACAACTCACCATTAATAAACCTAGTTCTACATTGTATGTTAAAGCACAATTTACAATGTACCTCGTTCTATATATTTCTTATATGACACATAATGTGTGCAGTGCTTCACTATACGTGTTTACTTATACTTATGCAGGAAGTTGTGTCACTTCCATTTGCACCGGAACTCTACCTTCGTGACGTCACTTCCGTGACAAATATTTACAATTTCACACGTACAATGCGGTGTCAGTGTTACATGACAAGTAAGCCTAAACCATAGCGATGTCAGACGACAATTAGAACATATCTTAATCTTAATCTATGTATATAATTCTTCTTACAAGAGGGGGTTTAGTGCATGTCTATATATATACATCATTCTTTGTTACAGATAGTAATCACTATGTCACATTAACACCCATCATCATAGCAATTTTATTGGCAACGGTGCATACCTTGTAATACCATTTCACTGTCATGTATTAGAGTCACCTATAAGGGTGGGGGAACTCAATACTGGTCTAGGGGGGTACCGTGGCGATAGCGCAAATTATCTCTAATCTGCGTCATTGCCCATACCATAGACAATGGCTGGTGGTGTATCCCTCGTCCAAAGGTGAGAGGAACACCCCCAGTCAGTCCCCATCCACAACCATCCAGTGCCCCATCCCAAGTGTGACACATTACAAGCATATATTATGTTAAGCAGCTTGTTTCTGTCTCCACCTTGTGATAGTTTAGGGATATGATCAATGAGAATCACTTTGATTGAAGATACAGGATGTTTGGCCACCAACCAGTTGCGTGCCACCGGTTGGTCAGATTCTCCTTTCTTTATGGCCTGCCTTATAGCCATTCGATGGTTGGCCATTCTTTCTCTGATCGTCCCCTGGGTCTTCCCAATGTAGTGTAAACCACATGGACATATCAACATATAGACAACGTGGGTAGTGGTCCATGTTATGGAGTGATTGATGGTGTACTTCCGATTACCATGTGGATGGTTATATTTTTTTGAAGTTATCATTCCAATGCAGGTGGTGCAATTAGGGCACCGGAAGTAGCCCTTACGTGTTACCTTCATATCATCATCTGGGTAACACTTTATGGGATCTGAAATGACCAGAAGGTCCCTGAGATTAGTATTGCATCTGTAGCCTACTATGGGGTTAGTATTCTTGGCAAATTTTAGCTTAGGATCCGAGAGTAGGATGTGCCAGTATTCTTTCATGGATTGTCCAACCTTGGACGTGTTGGGGGCAAAAGTAGTGGTAAAAATGATGTTGTTTTCAGTGTTTTGTGGTCTTATTCTCTTTTGCAATAGTGTCTTTTGTGTGACATATTTAACTTGTTCCTTCACTGTGTCCAGAACAGTCGGTAAGTATCCCCTCTTCATGAATCTATTTTGCATCTCTTGCACTTGTAACTCCCCCTTCTCTCTGCTAGAATTATTCCTTATCGCTCTGATGAATTGTGATTTTATAATACCTCTAACCAGGGATCGGGGATGGCAGCTATTAGACATAAGTAAGGAGTTCCGGTCTGTGGGTTTGGAATACAAGGTTGTTTCAAGTCCCATCTGACCCTGTACAATAAGTAGCTCCAAGAGTTCCATTTGTTTATCACTGTTTGACATCTTAAACCTTACGGTTGTGTCAGTATTATTGAATTCATGAAACCACAACTGTAAACTTTCAACGCTACCTCTCCAAATAACTTGAAACAACCTTTTATTCCAAACCCACCCTTATAGGTGACTCTAATACATGACAGTGAAATGGTATTACAAGGTATGCACCGTTGCCAAAAAAATTGCTATGATGATGCGTGTTAATTTGACATAGTGATTACTATCTGTAACAAAGAATGATGTATATATATAGACATGCACTAAACCCCCTCTTGTAAGAAGAATTATATACATAGATTAAGATATGTAACCCTGCTGCCGATCCTCTGAGCATTAATTAACTGTTGTATTGTCCATTATTATGACATGTTAAAATGGTTGACCACGTAATGTTTGTTGGTATATTCCTACTGGCTGTTCTAATTGTTGTCTGACATTGCTATGGTTTAGGCTTACTTGTCATGTAAACACTGTCACCGCATTGCACGTGTGATATTGTAAATATGACATCACGATGGTAGAGTTCCGGTGCAAACGGAAGTGACACAACTTCCAGCATAAGTATAAGTAAACACATATAGTGAAGCACTGCACACACTATTGGTCATATAAGAAATATATGGAACGAGGTACATTGTAAATTGTGCTTTAACATACAATGTAGAACTAGGTTTATTAATGGTGAGTTGTTTTAATGCACGGGGCCACTGGAGACACCAGTGATCCCCTTTTTGTTCACAATTGTTGTATGTATAAAGATTATTATAACCCGGAAGTGGATGTTGTAAACTTCCAGGGTCACATTAACCTAAACCGGAAATTATGTCAGTTTGGCTCCTTTTTTTAACAGGAAGAAGGAGGTACCTGTTTGTGTTTCACTCTATTTAAGCACGTTTTTGTGTGTGTCATTTGTGTTTTGAAGAAGGGGAGTTTTGTTCCCCGAAACGTCAATAAATTTGACTAATTGCTTTGAAGAAAACCTGGTTTGCCTCTGACTTTATATATAAATATCCTCCAAAAAGAGATAAGCACAGTCTTACATTACCACAACTGCCAGGGTGCACTTCACATAAATTGTATCCATTCCTCGTTTGCAAGAAGGCACTCACTGGTCTTAGTAAAAAACAACTTTTAATTCATATATTTAAAAAGCAAATACATCCATAACGTTTCGATGTCGTTATGACATCTTTGTCAAATGTTCTGCTAACATCACCAATATAGGACAATCATGTTCCCAAAGTAGAAAATCGATTTTCTACTTTGGGAACATGATTGTCCTATATTGGTGATGTTAGCAGAACATTTGACAAAGATGTCATAACGACATTGAAACGTTATGGATGTATTTGCTTTTTAAATATATGAATTAAAAGTTGTTTTTTACTAAGACCAGTGAGTGCCTTCTTGCAAACGAGGAATATATATATATATATATATATATATATATATATATACACAGTAGATAGATAGATAGATAGATAGATAGATAGATAGATAGATAGATATAGATAGATAGATAGATAGATAGATAGATAGATAGATATACATACACACACACACATATATATGTATGTACAGTATATATATTTAAATGTGGTGCTTTTTTGCTGATACAATAGTTTAATGTCCCATTAAAGAACTGAACTGTATGCCTAATTATTTTGAGGACATTTTAGAATCAAATATCTGATACATCCAGGAGCTTGAAGAGTTTAAAATAAGGTAGAGGAAGGATAACACAGAGGGCAAATCCCTCTTTGCATCCTATGTGTGATTACTTATCTTTTGCCTAGAGTACTACATTATCAGTAGCAATTTAGTCTATAATGTTGGTTACAGCATATTTATTATGTGATTTACTGAACAAAATATAAAAAAAATCGTTTGCAGTAACACAAATACAAAAATGGTACAGCAATGCCAGTCAAAAAGACCTTACCTGTCATAAAGACAAATAGCATCATTTTTTAGCGATTCGATTACTCCTGTGCAAAAATCACCTTTTTCTTTTTTGTTCTTTTAAAAGAAGCCTTTGACCATGTTGACTCTGGGACACATTTGTCTGTGATTGCTGTAACAGTACAAATTATCATCTTCTGTGTTATACCTTTTATCTTGGTTATTAAGGTAATACTGTAATGTGGTTGGAACAGGCTGACAGGAACTGATGAAAAATAGGCAATGTTTACCAAAATGCACAAATGTAAACTTCAAAAGGTCATGGAGAGAAATGGGAAATGAGCAAAAAAAATCAGTATAAGAGAAAACATTTTCTTTTCAAGTATTATTTGATATATTATATTTACTACAAAACTAGCTCAATTTATAAAGTGTTAAGTGTTATATTGCCTAACATTAGGTCACACCAAACAACTTACCACTGCCAGCATGATGGAATACTTGTTGCCTAGATGGGAATGAACAATAAATATAATCACCAGAAAGCAAAGTATTCTGGGAAACCATTTAACTTTTCTACAGTCGTCTTATGGATAATAACAGAACATGCATAAATAAAAAGAAATCTGCATTATCAGTACCAGTGACAAAGGGTGTGATATTCAAAGCTCCCCGCTCAGGTGAGATTATCTAAGATGTCTCGTCAGTATGAAGAGGTCCCTAAAAAATGTTATAAACACACATTTTTAAAAGATGTTTATCTCACTATGGGCAAGATTACGACTGAAGCGCTATTTATCGTTCCAGCTTACATGTTAACTGAGAGTTTACTAGAGTAACGTGCATATTAAGTTGAAAGTAAAAAGTTTTTTCACGACCGCTAAGCTAACACTTTCAAAAAGCCAAACTTGGAATATCGCAACCACGTTAACTTATTCCCCCATAGACTTCAATGGAGCGTTAAAGTGGAAAAAGTACCTAACACCCAACAAGGACCCAATCACGTTTTCTCAAGTGCGCTAATCCGACATGTTCATCACATAGCAGAATATGTTCTATTCATTTTTAAATATATATATATATATATATATATATATATATATATATATATATATATATATATATATGATTGTTTTTTGGTAAAACATATATTTTATGTATATACATAACCATATATATACACACACTGAATATATAAGTATATATATATATATATATATATATATATATATATATATATATATATATATATATATATATATAAAGAAATATCTATTTAAAAATACATAGAACATATTCCCCTATCTGAAGAACATCGAAATTAGGGATGGGAGAATGCAGTGAATGTGCAATTCGCTTGGTAAAATTAATAATCCTTTGAACAAAGATCCGTTACATTTCGGTAATCGAATGTTATTTCCTTTTTCGAATGTTTCTTTCAATTTCGGATATTCATAATTAGATCAAATATCCACATTCGAAATTTCAAATGTAACATTCAGTTTAACAAATATTATTCAGAAGTTCATTAGTTCAAGGGGTGGGGAATTAAGTAAATTGATACATAATAGATACAAATATATTGATTTGAATATTGCGTAATTCGAATATTACATTAAGAGAGAGCATTAGAAATACTATTATAAATATATTGATTAAAAAAAATTTTTTTGAATATTGCATAATTCAATTTAAATTATACAATATTCAAATTAGAATATCACATTTAAAGATAGCATTAGAAATGCTATTACATTAAACAAATATTAGAATGTTGTGCAAACATTCGAAATTCAAAACGTATGTGTTAAAAATTTGTTTAATTTTTCGAATGTTGCAAAACATTCGCCCATCCCTAATTGGAATGTGAAATATTTACAGTAAATACATAGTGAAATGCATTATTATATATGAATACTGCATAAATGTTTTTTCATGTTTTCAGCAACTTGACTGCAAAGAGCTCCAATGCACATATATATATATACTGTATGTATATATATATATATATATATATATATATATATAATTACAGGTAGCCCTCAGTTTACGCCGGGGTTAGGTTCCAGAAGGAATGGTTGTAAATTGAAACCGTTGTAAATTGAAACCCAGTTTATAATGTAAGTCAATGGGAAGTGAGGGAGATAGGTTCCAGGCCCCTCTTAAAATTGTCATAAGTAACACCTAATACTTTATTTTTAAAGCTTTGAAATGAAGACTTTAAATGCTAAACAGCATTATAAACCTTATAAAATAATCACACAACACAGAATATATAATTAAACTAAGTTAAATGAACAAAAACATTTGCTAAACAGCATTATAAACCTAATACAATAATCACACAACACAGACTTCACTTGCATTTTTCTGCAAACAGTTCTTTCTATGCATTCCAATCTGGACTGATTTATAGACAGGAAGATCTTGTTCCTTTGAAATCTGCTCGATAGCTCAGGTCTGGTTAAACAAATTCATTTCAGCTTGCTTGGCTTTGCTGCAACACAAGCGGACAGCTTCACCTACTGGCTATTTTAATAAATGCACTGCTTCTCAATGCTTTTCAATAGCAGTCACATGACTTAAAAAAAGGTTGTTATTCTGAAACGGTGTAAATTGAACCGTTGTAAAACGAGGGCCATCTGTATATGGATACATATGCACATTTAGACATGTATATGTACAGTATGTCACTCTATATTAAAGCCCTTTGCATGTTTGTTTGTTTTTTAAGACTGAAATCTCATATCTTTGAGCCCTTATAACATTTTTATGCAATATTTTTCTAATAAATTATGTTAGATAGTGTTTTGTGCAACGATTTAATCAAACATAACAGATAACTAGAGTTCTGAAGTTGCTCTATCCTGACGTGGGTTAAATTCAATCGCGCTCAACCAAACACGTTCACTTTCAACCTCCAATACGCGCGCTACTTCCGTCGCATGCAAAGAACGGTGATAAACCCATTTTCGCTTGCGTGCATCAGTTAGCGTGCCACTCGTTATCTAGCCCTATGCAGGGTTTTGTATATGAAGGAGAGACTTCTACATTACAATATAATGTAAAAAAAATACCAAAGATTTTGCATGATTTCTATTCATGCAGGCAAGCTTTTGAATATAAGGCCCAAAGTGAGATGTTTATCTGAATCTGAAAATTCTAAAAATATTATTCTATGATATCCTTCTTACTTGCCACCATCCTATGTTAAAAGGTTAGTTGGTTATAATGTGGTATTTTGAATATGTGCAATTGGCATCTGGTCTTTTCTTCCACTCTGGTGTGTCTGCGTTTTTTCCTTGTGTTAAGGTACGGGAGGTACTTAACTCTGGGAGTGACTTTAATAGTAAGGATGGGCGAATGTTTTGTAACATTTGGAAAATTAAAAGTATTTTAACACATTTGTTCGTTCGTTTAAATTTCTAATGTTTGTACAACATTCTAACATTCGTTTAATGTAATAGTATTTCTGATTCTTTTTTTAAATGTAGTATTCTATTAGAATTTTTCTAATAATTTGATTTGAATTATGCAATATTCGAAAAATTTGACTTTATATATTTGTATTTCTAATGCTTTCCTTAAATGTAATATTCAAATTAAATAATATTTGAAATACAAATATATCAATTTGAATGTTTCTATATACAGGGAGTGCAGAATTATTAGGCAAATGAGTATTTTGACCACATCATCCTCTTTATGCATGTTGTCTTACTCCAAGCTGTATAGGCTTGAAAGCCTACTACCAATTAAGCATATTAGGTTATGTGCATCTCTGTAATGAGAAGGGGTGTGATCTAATGACATCAACACCCTATATCAGGTGTGCATAATTATTAGGCAACTTCCTTTCCTTTGGCAAAATGGGTCAAAAGAAGGACTTGACAGGCTCAGAAAAGTCAAAAATAGTGAGATATCTTGCAGAGGGATGCAGCACTCTTAAAATTGCAAAGCTTCTGAAGCGTGATCATCGAACAATCAAGCGTTTCATTCAAAATAGTCAACAGGGTCGCAAGAAGCGTGTGGAAAAACCAAGGCGCAAAATAACTGCCCATGAACTGAGAAAAGTCAAGCGTGCAGCTGCCAAGATGCCACTTGCCACCAGTTTGGCCATATTTCAGAGCTGCAACATCACTGGAGTGCCCAAAAGCACAAGGTGTGCAATACTCAGAGACATGGCCAAGGTAAGAAAGGCTGAAAGACGACCACCACTGAACAAGACACACAAGCTGAAACGTCAAGACTGGGCCAAGAAATATCTCAAGACTGATTTTTCTAAGGTTTTATGGACTGATGAAATGAGAGTGAGTCTTGATGGGCCAGATGGATGGGCCCGTGGCTGGATTGGTAAAGGGCAGAGAGCTCCAGTCCGACTCAGACGCCAGCAAGGTGGAGGTGGAGTACTGGTTTGGGCTGGTATCATCAAAGATGATCTTGTGGGGCCTTTTCAGGTTGAGGATGGAGTCAAGCTCAACTCCCAGTCCTACTGCCAGTTTCTGGAAGACACCTTCTTCAAGCAGTGGTACAGGAAGAAGTCTGCATCCTTCAAGAAAAACATGATTTTCATGCAGGACAATGCTCCATCACACGCGTCCAAGTACTCCACAGCGTGGCTGGCAAGAAAGGGTATAAAAGAAGAAAATCTAATGACATGGCCTCCTTGTTCACCTGATCTGAACCCCATTGAGAACCTGTGGTCCATCATCAAATGTGAGATTTACAAGGAGGGAAAACAGTACACCTCTCTGAATAGTGTCTGGGAGGCTGTGGTTGCTGCTGCACGCAATGTTGATGGTGAACAGATCAAAACACTGACAGAATCCATGGATGGCAGGCTTTTGAGTGTCCATGCAAAGAAAGGTGGCTATATTGGTCACTGATTTGTTTTTGTTTTGTTTTTGAATGTCAGAAATGTATATTTGTGAATGTTGAGATGTTATATTGGTTTCACTGGTAAAAATAAATAATTGAAATGGGTATATATTTGTTTTTTGTTAAGTTGCCTAATAATTATGCACAGTAATAGTCACCTGCACACACAGATATCCCCCTAAAATAGCTATAACTAAAAACAAACTAAAAACTACTTCCAAAACTATTCAGCTTTGATATTAATGAGTTTTTTGGGTTCATTGAGAACATGGTTGTTGTTCAATAATAAAATTAATCCTCAAAAATACAACTTGCCTAATAATTCTGCACTCCCTGTATTATGTAGCAGTTTACTACATTCCCTATCACATGAACTATTGAAATTCTTAATAGTATTTGTTAAATTGAATTTTACATTCAAAATTTTGAATGTGGATATTCGATCTAATTATGAACATTCGAAAACTGGAAATAACATTGGATTATTAAATTTGAATGGATTTTCATTCTTATCAACATTTGATTGTCCAAAACGAATGTCCATAGGACTATTTGTTCTATCAAACGAATGATATTTTCAGCACATTCGGTCTTCCCTACTTACTAGGCCTATTATCCCTTAAGTATATTTTTCCTGTTCTAAGACATACTGTAATCTTTTTCACTGAATACGAAAAGCAAAAGAAAACTTAAAAGAAACCTGACTTTATATGGGCTTGTAGGATTGCCAGTTGTTCTCCACAAAAATACTGGACAATCTGTAGGTGACTGGGCATGATGGTCTGTGGGCTCACAAAAACCCCCATCCACCAAAGCTCTACCTTCTTCCCCACTCTATCCTACCGTGTATAGTATTCACAACTAAGCAGTTATTTTACTTATTGGCTGCCAGTAGTCTAGGGGTTTAAGCAAGAGTTCTGCTTAAACCTATTCATGCTCCAGAAGAAAGATTTTATTTTAAGACTTGATACAACTAAATATATATGTAAAGACTCATGTTTTTTAGATGCATTCTCTTTGTTCTATCCGTTGACCCCAATGCCAGAGCAGTAATGATGTGACAACATTTAGGTGACAATGTTGTCACCTCTAAAATATGTATATTAACCTACTGTCTATATCTATGACATGTATCCTATAGATTCTAAGTAATAGCCATACTAAGAAAGCACAGCATAGTGCACAGTTTTCAAAATGCAGCTGTCGTGCTATCCTGCACACCAAGATTTGAGGATATACTGTACCTACCTGAGCACAGACAGTGATTAATGTAGTGTGCACTTTAACCATTTGCAAGCCTATGTGTCCATGACAGCATTCTACTACTTACTGTTGAGTTATGCATTTGCAACAATATGAAGAGTTAAACTAAGAAGCATATTGTCATATGATTAATTTAATTTGATACAAACTAATGACTAATTATACCGTTATACAATTTAGCAAAGCAGATTGATGTAATGCACATTTTAATTTAACTTTGAAAGCCTCAAGGTCAACATAATAAAACTGGTGTAAACAGTTATTCACTGAACAAAATCGACACGTATAATGGAGACCTTGAATGAGTTTGCAGCTTATTGCAGGAATTTTGATTTTGTTATACTGGTACATGTGCCCTTAATCACCTTTTTAATCAGCTTTATCCAGGTTAATAAAAAAACAACATCATTTTATTCTGCAAATCTATTCATGGAAAACACTAGGGGCGCAATCAAATATACGGCGCAGGTTTCGGCGCAAGTGTGGAAACCTGCGCCGCCTGTAATTTCACCTCGCACACCGGGGTATTACATATATGGCACCGGCATTTCCTAAGTGGCGTAAGTCGGATAAACTAGCGATGTCCAGAAATAAGCGTAAATACAAATTTCTGGAGTCGCCAGTGACTTACGGCACTTTAGAAACTGCCGGCGCCTAAGAAAAGTAAAGAAAATCTAAAATCTCCCGTAACAGTCTAACACGCCTCCCAAAAATAAGCCCGACACGTATAACCCCTATATCTGCAATCCCCCCTCTCACTACTAATAATAAATGTATTAACCCCTAGACCGACAACCCCCCACAATGCAATATGACTATTTAAACTATTAACCCCTATATCCGCCATCAAACCCACACCGCAAGTAATAACTAAATTATTAACCCCTAAACCGCCATAGCCCACAATGCAATACATCTATTAAAGTATTAACCCCTAAACCGCCATAGCCCACAACGCAATAAACCTAACCTAACACCCCCTAAACGAACTAAAAATACCTAATTTACAAAATACTAAAGTTACTCATAAATTACAAAAAACTAACACTACTTTAAAAATAAAAATATACTAAGTATAAATTAAAGGGGCAGTCTAATCAAAATTCTGGAGTAGACTGTCTCTTTAAGCTAGAATTAAAGTAGTGTTAGTTTGTTGTAATTTATGAGTAACTTTAGTATTTTGTAAATTAGGTATTTTTAGTTCATTTAGGGGTGTTAGGTTGGGGGGTTAGGCTATGGAGGGGGGTTAGGCTAGGGGGGGGGTTAGGCTAGGGGGGGTTAGGTTAGGGGTTAGGTTTATTGCGTTGTGGACTATGGCGGTTTAGGGGTTAATACTTTAATAGGTAGTTTGCGATGTAGGGGTCAATAGACTTTATTAGTTATTGTGGTGGGAGGTTGCGGTTGACAGGTAGATAGGCATTGCGCATGCGTTAGGTGTTAGTTTATTTTTGCAGGCATTTTTGGCAGTTACAGTGCTCCCATACTCAGCGCAAGGCTTGATACGGCTGCCTTTTATGGCGAGGTGAAAATGGAGTAAGATTTCTCCATTTTCGCCACGTAAGTCCTTGCGCTGGATATTGGATACCGATTTACGACGCGGTCCCATGTTAGCTTATGGGAGTAAAAATTGCGGGCGACAGGTGAAATATACGCGCGTAACTTGTATGTTACGCCGTATATGTGATACCAAAACAGAGCAAAAACCGGCGTCGCCGGCTTTTGCGGGCAACGCTGCATATGTAATGGAGGTCCTGATCAGTGATGACCAACATTGTAACACATGGGGTTGCAGATCAATATTTTTGAAGCCTTTAACCCTTTACAGACCAGACCATTTTTCAATTTTCTTACCCTTAAGGACCAGGGCTATTTTTAAATGTCTGCTGTGTTTGTGTTAAGCTGTCATTTTCCTCTTACTTATTTACTGTACCCACACATATTATATACCATTTTTCTTGACATTAAATGGACTTTCTAAAGATACCATTATTTTCATCATATAATTTACTATAAAAAAAATATGATGAAAAATGGAAAAAAACACACTTTTTCTAACTTTGACCCCCAAAATCTGTTACATATCTACAACCACCAAAACACCCATGCTAAATAGTTTCTAAATGTTGTCCTGGGTTTAGAAATACCCAATGTTTACATGTTATTTGCAAGTTAAAGGACAATAAGTACAAGTAGCACTTTGCTATTTTCAAACCATTTTTTCTTTCTCAAAAATTAGCGATAGTTACAGTGGAATGCTGATATCTGTCAGGAATCCCTGAATATCCCTTCACATGTATATAGTTTTTTTAGTAGACAACCCAAAGTATTGATCTAGGCCCATTTTGGTATATTTCATGCCACCATTTCACTGCCAAATGCGATCAAATAAAAAAAACGTTAACTTTTTCACTAACTTTAGCTTTCTCACTGAAATTATTTACAAACAGCTTGTGCAATTATGGCACAAATGGTTGTAAATGCTTCTCTGGGATCCCTTTTGTTCACAAATAGCAGACATATATGGCTTTGGCATTATTTTTTGGTAATTAGAAGGCCGCTAAATGACGCTGCGCACCATACTTGTATTATGCCCAGCAGTGAAGGGGTTAATTAGGTAGCTTGGAAGGTTAATTTTAGCTTTAGTGTAGAGATCAGTCTCCCACCTGACACATCCCACCCCTGATCCTGAGGAAATTTCTGGGGATGCCACTGCATTTTTCCTGGAGCCACAAAAACTAAAAATGATTGCACATATTCTTAGTTTTGTTTTTTTGGGGGTACGCAATAACTGGTGCAGAGGGTCATATGTGGCCCATAGGCTGCCAGTTGCAGATACTCAATGCAATGAATTTTCACCAAAAAATATTATTTTTTTTCTTTTAAAAAGGCAGAATAAGTTTTGAGTGTAAGTTAAAAAAAGTTATCTGATTTTTAATCACTGATTTGTTGAAGTTTTGCAATATTGAAGGGACATTAAACTGCTGCGTACAACTACAGTAGGATGGTTACTACTCACCATGCTATTGTATTCTCTCCTGTACTTGCAGCTCTCTTTAAAACCATTCTCTTATTTTGCCTCATTACAGTATCCAACTGGTAAAACTCTGCAGTTTAAACTGGGTGCCGCCATCTTGTAGCAGCTAATTGTTGCATCCTTTGTTAGGAACAGTGCACTTTCACAGATCTGCTTTTTGACAGCTGTAACTTTCACTACAGTTTAGCTTTCATAATATAGAGTAGAACTGCTATATTTTTGCAGTTTTTTGCCCATTTAAAAGTTAAACAACAAATATAAGCTCCATGATAGCGGCGCCCAGTGTGAAGATGCAGAGCTTCACAAACTAATACTTATAAGGGGTTAAAATAAAAGAATGACTTTGAAGACTTTGAAGGCACAGGAGGAAAAACAATAGCATGGTGATTAGTAACCATTCTATTGTAGTTGTACTCAGCAGTTTAATGTCCCTTTAAAGGGATGTTAAACAGTCTGTTTGTTATAATAAAAAATAATAAGCAGCGGATTGTACTAAAAATAAATTATTGCAATATGTATTATTTATTATTTACAGCCCTACAAGGAGGCTGGAGCCTCTGCAGGAAGGCAATTTAGCAGTTAGCTGTAATTAGTTTATTGTCAACTAGGTGATAAGCCTGCCCAGAGGGCAGTCTATTTTTAAAAACTACAACCCCCCCAAGCTAAAGTTACAAAAAATAAAACAAATAAAATTACAGAAAAAATAAACAAAGGTATCTAAAATAAAAATTTAAACCTAAACTAATAACCCTATAAAAATAAAAAATCCCCCCCCCAAAATAACCCCCCCAATCTAATACTAAATTACCAATAGCCCTTAAAAGGGCCTTTTGTAGGGCATTGCCCTAAGTTAAACAGCTATTTTACCTCTAAAAAATACGAAATCCCCCCTAACAGTAAAAACCCACCACCCACCAAACCACCAAAAATAAAAAAAACTAACACAAAAAAAATAAACAACCCATTGCCCCTAAAGGGGCATTTTTATGGGCATTGTCCTTAAAAGGGCAATCAGCTCTTTTTCAAGCCCCAAAAATACCCTAATCTAAAAAAAAAAACACCCAAAAATTAAAATAAAAAAGCCTAAACCTAAGTCCCAAATAGGTACTCACTGTTCCTGAAGTCTGGTGGAGGTCTTCTTCCAGATGGATCCATCATCATCTATCTTCATCCAGAGTGAATGTGGCATGGAGCGGAGGTGCGGAGCTGTGTTCCCAATGACTGGATCCTCAGCGGCGGTCCTCGGCAGCATGGATGCTCCCCTTCATCTGATGTCCATCATAGACTGAAGATTGAATGCAAGGTACCGCAATAAATTTGGGGTACCTTGCATTCCTGTTGGCTGACATTTTGAAATCAGCCAATAGGATAAGAGCTACTGAAATCCTATTGGCTGTTCAAATCAGCCAATAAGATTTCAGTAGTTCTCATCCTCATCTTCTTCCAGATGGATCCATCATCATCTATCTTCATCCAGAGTGAATGTGGCATGTAGCGGAGGTGCGGAGCTGTGTTCCCAATGACTGGATCCTCAGCGGCGGTCCTCGGCAGCATGGAGGCTCCCCTTCATCCGATGTCCATCGTAGACTGAAGATTGAATGCAAGGTACCGCAATAAATTTGGGGTACCTTGCATTCCTGTTGGCTGACATTTTGAAATCAGCCAATAGGATAAGAGCTACTGAAATCCTATTGGCTGTTCAAATCAGCAAATAAGATTTCAGTAGTTCTCATCCTATTGGCTGATTTCAAAATTTCAGCCAATAGGAATTGTCAGGATATCTTTGAGTGTTATTAAATAATATATATATTATTAAATGTAGAACATGGAGGAGAGCACTCTCACTTCCAAAATGCAGACAGCTAGGGTGCTAGTAATATGTAGAATACAAATAGCAAAAAGAGACTGGCACTCACTGGTCTTATATCAAAACACACTTTACTGTGACATTTCGGAGATATTGAATCCCCTTCCTCAGACATAGTGTATTAACAACTCAGGCAATTTATAAAGCAAACAAACAATCACTCAATAGCCCTACCCCCCCAAAATGAGACAAAAAAAAACACCAAACAGTAGTCATAGAAACCACATAAACATGGTCATGTGAACAAATAACATATTTTCATTCATACAATATGTGATAATAAGCACTAAGGTAAATAAATAAAGTGACATAGTATAAAACCGTATACTGACCAAACAACCCAATAGCTAATGAGCCATTATAACATCAATTGTACACATGTTGAGGCAATGCAAAATACAAAATATATTGGCAACCGTTGCCATAGTAATATGTGTAGTTAAACTGAGGCTAAAGCAATCGTTATCGTAGTGCTGCATATTAGATTACAATAACCTTGCATTTTGTTACACGTGCAGCATGAAACCTCATTGTGATGTGTGGCATGTTATAACCAGGCATACTATGTACCAACCTTATTGAGACTGCGGTGTAATCTGAGAACCGCCATAGCCCTATCCACGCCAAAACCGGAAGTGAAGGGATGGGAATGCCAGACCCATAGCGTGACGTCACACAGCAACACAGTGAGGGAACCATGGCAACTGATGTACACATCACAATGTACACGATGTACACGGTTGAGTATCTCTGATACAAAGTGACAGGCACCTATGTTAAACAAGCACATACCCCTAATATATAAGGGTATACAGTGGTGAACTAAGGGCTGTAGAGGGTGAGTGGGATCAAACTAAATAACAAACAAGTATATATAAAGTGGGTGTGAACGCCCACAAACCCAAAGTGAAATATTAAAGGGACAAGCCCAATCACCAGTGTTAAAACATGATGAAATGAAAAAATGACCATAACATCACAAAATCTATTTACAGCATAAGGTAGGGGATAGGGGGGATGGCGGCTCCCATGAACACTAAAACAAGCCCTAACTACAGGCTAAGAAGCGTGGTAGGACATATGATAAAGCATCATTACCAGGTTAATCAAGTGTTTTCATCGATTGATGATACTACACATTATATATGAATGTGACATGGCTCACATCACAATGAAAATCAGGCTCTCATCACAATGAAAAATTAGGCTCTCATCACAATGGAAAATGAAAATAAAAATAATAATAAAAATAAAAAATAAAAATAAAAGTAAAAATGAATATAAATATCAAAATAAAAATAAAAAAGAAAGAAAATAAAGAAAATAAAAATAAAAATAAATATAAAAATAAAAATAATAAATAAAAATAATAATAAAAATAAAATAAAAATAATTTGGACAAAATGGATCATAACTCCCATCATGATAGAAAAAAATGGACCATAGCTCCCATCTTAATAACAATACTGGAAGTGAGATCCCAACCAACATGTGTGACTTATCCTGGGGGCGTAAGGTGGACCATTGTTCAGAGAAAACAATGCCAATCCACAACAGTGTTCAATCCATTAGGTTGCACCATATTTAACCGGAGTATCCACCTCGCTTCAGTTTGTAGAAGAATTTTGTCACGGTCACCACCGCGCCTCAATGGCGGAATGTGATCAATAAGGACAAAGCGCAAATCGTTCACTGTGTGGCCAGCCTCTAAAAAGTGTCTGGCTGCTGGTTGTTCACTTGACCCTTTCTTCAGCGCTGTCCTGATGGCTGATCTATGATTAGCAAATCTTGTCCTGGCATCGTCCGTCGTTTTACCGACGTAAAACCGCCCACAACAGCAGTTAAGGAGGTATACCACATGGGTCGTGGTGCATGTGATGAAATGTCTAATTTTAAACCTCCTATTAGTATGGGGGTGGCAGAACGTCATACCCGGTAACATACCGCTACACGTTGTGCAGCCAGTACACCTATAGCAGCCATTCTTTTTATTCCGCTGTAGTCAATTGGATGGAGTATAACAGTGGGCCGGATCCGTCTTCATCAAAACATCCATAAGGTTTATATTTCTTTTATAGCCCACTCTAGGATGGCCCCACTCTTTAAACGGAAGGGTGGGATCACTCTTGATGATATGCCAGTGTTGATCCAGGTTTGCGCCCAATTTGCTTATCGTGGGGCTATAGGCAGTAGTGTAGGTTAGTCTGCTTATATCCTTCTTGTTACACTTTTCTATGCCACACTGAAGTCCCAAACCTGTGACCTCTTGTACACTCTGATCAACCAGTCTTTGATTATATCCCAGCTGTTTGAATTTGTCTGCCATCTCTACCAGTTGTTCATGCTTCAACTCAGGTTCACTGTTGTTTCTTGTTACCCTTAGTAACTGGGCTTTTGGTATAGCTTTTAGTAGGTTGATGGGATGGCTACTGTCAGCGTGAAGCAGTGAATTCCGGTCCGTTGGTTTAGAGAACAGAGATGCTCCCAGTTGTAGTTGATCTTTTTTGAAAATCCGTAAATCCAAAAACTCAATTGTTGTTTTTTGGATGTTCAATTTGAATTTCACAGGATTCTCCAAATTATTCAGCTGGTCAAACCAACTCTGTAGAGCCTCAGCGGTACCATTCCAAATGATGAAGAGGTCATCAATATAACGGCGATAAAACATCACCTCTGGTTTGTCATAGATGCCCATGGTTGTTGTTTCATATTTGTCCATGAACAAATTCGCCAGGGAGGGGGCCACGTTCGACCCCATGGCCATCCCTGCTATTTGTTGGTAAAATGAGGTCTCAAATCTAAAATAATTTAAACTCAAACTTAGATCCAGCAGTCGTATAAGGAAATCTCTAGGGGGACCCACATATGGGTAACGATCCAGTGCCTCCGAGACACAGAGTTTGCCACTCTTGTGGGGAATTATCGTATAGAGGCTGTTGACATCAGCTGTGGCTAGAATCCACAAATCTTCCACCTCTAGGTCCCTCAGTTCCAAAATGAGCTGAGAGGCGTCGCAAAGGTAGGACCGGATACTCTTCACCAACTTTTATTTTTATTTTTTATTTTTATTATTATTTTTATTTTCCATTGTGATGAGAGCCTAATTTTTCATTGGGATGAGAGCCTAATTTTCATTGTGATGAGAGCCTACTTTTCATCGTGATGAGAGCCTGATTTTCATTGTGATGTGAGTCATGTCACATTGCATATATAGGCCTAGATTTGGAGTTCGGCGGTAAAAGGGCTGTTAACGCTCCGCGGGCTTTTTTCTGGCCGCACCATAAATTTAACTCTGGTATCAAGAGTTAAAACAAATGCTGCGTTAGGCTCCAAAAAAGGAGCGTAGAGCATTTTTACCGCAAATGCAACTCTCGATACCAGAGTTGCTTACGGACGCGGCCGGCCTCAAAAACGTGCTCGTGCACGATTCTCCCATAGGAAACAATGGGACTGTTTGAGCTGAAAAAAAAACCTAACACCTGCAAAAAAGCAGCGTTCAGCTCCTAACGCAGCCCCATTGTTTCCTATGGGGAAACACTTCCTACGTCTGCACCTAACACCCTAACATGTACCCCGAGTCTAAACACCCCTAACCTTACACTTATTAACCCCTAATCTGCCGCCCCCCGCTATCGCTGACCCCTGCATTACACTTTTAACCCCTAATCTGCCGCTCCGTAAAACGCCGCCACCTACTTTATCCCTATGTACCCCTAATCTGCTGCCCTAACATCGCCGACCCCTATGTTATATTTATTAACCCCTAATCTGCCCCCCACAACGTCGCCGACACCTACCTACACTTATTAACCCCTAATCTGCCGAGCGGACCTGAGCGCTACTATAATAAAGTTATTAACCCCTAATCCGCCTCACTAACCCTATCATAAATAGTATTAACCCCTAATCTGCCCTCCCTAACATCGCCGACACCTACCTTCAATTATTAACCCCTAATCTGCCGACCGGAGCTCACCGCTATTCTAATAAATGTATTAACCCCTAAAGCTAAGTCTAACCCTAACACTAACACCCCCCTAAGTTAAATATAATTTTTATCTAACGAAATAAATTAACTCTTATTAAATAACTTATTCCTATTTAAAGCTAAATACTTACCTGTAAAAATAAATCCTAATATAGCTACAATATAAATTATAATTATATTATAGCTATTTTAGGATTAATATTTATTTTACAGGCAACTTTGTAATTATTTTAACCAGGTACAATAGCTATTAAATAGTTAAGAACTATTTAATAGTTACCTAGTTAAAATAATAACAAATTTACCTGTAAAATAAATCCTAACCTAAGTTATAATTAAACCTAACACTACCCTATCAATAAAATAATTAAATAAACTACCTACAATTACCTACAATTAACCTAACACTACACTATCAATAAATTAATTAAACACAATTCCTACAAATAAATACAATTAAATAAACTAGCTAAAGTACAAAAAATAAAAAAGAACTAAGTTACACAAAATAAAAAAATATTTACAAACATAAGAAAAATATTACAACAAATTTAAACTAATTACACCTACTCTAAGCCCCCTAATAAAATAACAAAGCCCCCCAAAATAAAAAATTCCCTACCCTATTCTAAATTAAAAAAGTTACAAGCTCTTTTACCTTACCAGCCCTGAACAGGGCCCTTTGCGGGGCATGCCCCAAGAATTTCAGCTCTTTTGCCTGTAAAAAAAAACATACAATACCCCCCCCCCCAACATTACAACCCACCACCCACATACCCCTAATCTAACCCAAACCCCCCTTAAATAAACCTAACACTAATCCCCTGAAGATCTTCCTACCTTGTCTTCACCATCCAGGTATCACCGATCCGTCCTGGCTCCAAGATCTTCATCCAACCCAAGCGGGGGTTGGCGATCCATAATCCGGTGCTCCAAAGTCTTCCTCCTATCCGGCAAGAAGAGGACATCCGGACCGGCAAACATCTTCTCCAAGCGGCATCTTCGATCTTCTTCCATCCGGTGCGGAGCGGGTCCATCTTGAAGCAGGCGACGCGGATCCATCCTCTTCTTCCGATGTCTCCCGACTAATGACGGTTCCTTTAAGGGACGTCATCCAAGATAACGTCCCTCGAATTCCGATTGGCTGATAGGATTCTATCAGCCAATCGGAATTAAGGTAGGAATTTTCTGATTGGCTGATCTTCGATCTTCTTCCATCCGGTGCGGAGCGGGTCCATCTTGAAGCAGGCGACGCGGATCCATCCTCTTCTTCCGATGTCTCCCGACTAATGACGGTTCCTTTAAGGGACGTCATCCAAGATGGCGTCCCTCGAATTCCGATTGGCTGATAGGATTCTATCAGCCAATCGGAATTAAGGTAGGAATTTTCTGATTGGCTGATGGAATCAGCCAATCAGAATCAAGTTCAATCCGATTGGCTGATCCAATCAGCCAATCAGATTGAGCTCGCATTCTATTGGCTGATCGGAACAGCCAATAGAATGCGAGCTCAATCTGATTGGCTGATTGGATCAGCCAATCGGATTGAACTTGATTCTGATTGGCTGATTCCATCAGCTAATCAGAAAATTCCTACCTTAATTCCGATTGGCTGATAGAATCCTATCAGCCAATCGGAATTCGAGGGACGCCATCTTGGATGACGTCCCTTAAAGGAACCGTCATTAGTCGGGAGACATCGGAAGAAGAGGATGGATCCGCGTCGCCTGCTTCAAGATGGACCCGCTCCGCACCGGATGGAAGAAGATCGAAGATGCCGCTTGGAGAAGATGTTTGCCGGTCCGGATGTCCTCTTCTTGCCGGATAGGAGGAAGACTTTGGAGCACCGGATTATGGATCGCCAACCCCCGCTTGGGTTGGATGAAGATCTTGGAGCCAGGACGGATCGGTGATACCTGGATGGTGAAGACAAGGTAGGAAGATCTTCAGGGGATTAGTGTTAGGTTTATTTAAGGGGGGTTTGGGTTAGATTAGGGGTATGTGGGTGGTGGGTTGTAATGTTGGGGGGGGTATTGTATGTTTTTTTTTACAGGCAAAAGAGCTGAAATTCTTGGGGCATGCCCCGCAAAGGGCCCTGTTCAGGGCTGGTAAGGTAAAAGAGCTTGTAACTTTTTTAATTTAGAATAGGGTAGGGAATTTTTTATTTTGGGGGGCTTTGTTATTTTATTAGGGGGCTTAGAGTAGGTGTAATTAGTTTAAATTTGTTGTAATATTTTTCTTATGTTTGTAAATATTTTTTTATTTTCTGTAACTTAGTTCTTTTTTATTTTTTGTACTTTAGCTAGTTTATTTAATTGTATTTATTTGTAGGAATTGTGTTTAATTAATTTATTGATAGTGTAGTGTTAGGTTAATTGTAGGTAATTGTAGGTAGTTTATTTAATTATTTTATTGATAGGGTAGTGTTAGGTTTAATTATATCTTAGGTTAGGATTTATTTTACAGGTATATTTGTTATTATTTTAACTAGGTAACTATTAAATAGTTCTTAACTATTTAATAGCTATTGTACCTGGTTAAAATAATTACAAAGTTGCCTGTAAAATAAATATTAATCCTAAAATAGCTATAATATAATTATAATTTATATTGTAGCTATATTAGGATTTATTTTTACAGGTAAGTATTTAGCTTTAAATAGGAATAAGTTATTTAATAAGAGTTAATTTATTTCGTTAGATAAAAATTATATTTAACTTAGGGGGGTGTTAGTGTTAGGGTTAGACTTAGCTTTAGGGGTTAATACATTTATTAGAATAGCGGTGAGCTCCGGTCGGCAGATTAGGGGTTAATAATTGAAGGTAGGTGTCGGCGATGTTAGGGAGGGCAGATTAGGGGTTAATACTATTTATGATAGGGTTAGTGAGGCGGGTTAGGGGTTAATAACTTTATTATAGTAGCGCTCAGGTCCGCTCGGCAGATTAGGGGTTAATAAGTGTAGGCAGGTGTCGGCGACGTTGAGGGGGGCAGATTAGGGGTTAATAAATATAATATAGGGGTCGGCGATGTTAGGGGCAGCAGATTAGGGGTACATAGGGATAACGTAGGTGGCGGCGATTTGCGGTCGGAAGATTAGGGGTTAATTATTGTAAGTAGCTGGCGGCGACGTTGTGGGGAGCAGGTTAGGGGTTAATAAATATAATACAGGGGTCGGCGGGGTTAGGGGCAGCAGATTAGGGGTACATAAATATAACGTAGGTGGCGGTCGGCAGATTAGGGGTTAAAAATTTTAATCGAGTGGCGGCGGTGTGGGGGGACCTCGGTTTAGGGGTACATAGGTAGTTTATGGGTGTTAGTGTACTTTAGGGTACAGTAGTTAAGAGCTTTATAAACCGGCGTTAGCCAGAAAGCTCTTAACTCCTGCTATTTTCAGGCGGCTGGAATTTTGTCGTTAGAGCTCTAACGCTCACTTCAGAAACGACTCTAAATACCAGCGTTAGAAAGATCCCATTGAAAAGATAGGCTACGCAAATGGCGTAGGGGGATCTGCGGTATGGAAAAGTCGCGGCTGTAAAGTGAGCGTTAGACCCTTTAATCACTGACTCCAAATACCAGCGGGCGGCCAAAACCAGCGTTAGGAGCCTCTAACGCTGGTTTTGACGGCTACCGCCGAACTCCAAATCTAGGCCATAGTGTGTAGTATCATCAAATGATGAAAACACTTGATTAACCTGATAATGATGCTTTATCATATGTCCTACCATGCTTCTTAGCCTGTAGTTAGGGCTTGTTTTAGTGTTCATGGGAGCCGCCATCCCCCCTATCCCCTACCTTATGCTGTAAATAGATTTTGTGGTGTTATGGCCATTTTTTCATTTCGTCATGTTTTAACACTGGTGATTGGGCTTGTCCCTTTAATATTTCACTTTGGGTTTGTGGGTGTTCACGCCCACTTTATATATACAGGGAGTGCAGAATTATTAGGCAAATGAGTATTTTGACCACATCATCCTCTTTATGCATGTTGTCTTACTCCAAGCTGTATAGGCTCGAAAGCCTACTACCAATTAAGCATATTAGGTGATGTGCATCTCTGTAATGAGAAGGGGTGTGGTCTAATGACATCAACACCCTATATCAGGTGTGCATAATTATTAGGCAACTTCCTTTCCTTTGGCAAAATGGGTCAAAAGAAGGACTTGAAAGGCTCAGAAAAGTCAAAAATAGTGAGATATCTTGCAGAGGGATGCAGAACTCTTAAAATTGCAAAGCTTCTGAAGCGTGATCATCGAACAATCAAGCGTTTCATTCAAAATAGTCAACAGGGTCCCAAGAAGCGTGTGGAAAAACCAAGGCGCAAAATAACTGCCCATGAACTGAGAAAAGTCAAGCGTGCAGCTGCCAAGATGCCACTTGCCACCAGTTTGGCCATATTTCAGAGCTGCAACATCACTGGAGTGCCCAAAAGCACAAGGTGTGCAATACTCAGAGACATGGCCAAGGTAAGAAAGGCTGAAAGACGACCACCACTGAACAAGACACACAAGCTGAAATGTCAAGACTGGGCCAAGAAATATCTCAAGACTGATTTTTCTAAGGTTTTATGGACTGATGAAATGAGAGTGAGTCTTGATAGGCCAGATGGATGGCCCCGTGGCTGGATTGGTAAAGGGCAGAGAGCTCCAGTCCGACTCAGACGCCAGCAAGGTGGAGGTGGAGTACTGGTTTGGGCTGGTATCATCAAAGATGAGCTTGTGAGGCCTTTTCGGGTTGAGGATGGAGTCAAGCTCAACTCCCAGTCCTACTGCCAGTTTCTGGAAGACACCTTCTTCAAGCAGTGGTACAGGAAGAAGTCTGCATGCTTCAAGAAAAACATGATTTTCATGCAGGACAATGCTCCATCACACGCGTCCAAGTACTCCACAGCGTGGCTGGCAAGAAAGGGTATAAAAGAAGAAAATCTAATGACATAGCCTCCTTGTTCACCTGATCTGAACCCCATTGAGAACCTGTGGTCCATCATCAAATGTGAGATTTACAAGGAGGGAAAACAGTACACCTCTCTGAACAGTGTCTGGGAGGCTGTGGTTGCTGCTGCACGCAATGTTGATGGTGAACAGATCAAAACACTGACAGAATCCATGGATGGCAGGCTTTTGAGTGTCCTTGCAAAGAAAGGTGGCTATATTGGTCACTGATTTGTTTTTGTTTTGTTTTTGAATGTCAGAAATGTATATTTGTGAATGTTGAGATGTTATATTGGTTTCACTGGTAAAAATAAATAATTGAAATGGGTATATATTTGTTTTTTGTTAAGTTGCCTAATAATTATGCACAGTAATAGTCCCCTGCACACCCAGATATCCCCCTAAAATAACTATAACTAAAAACAAACTAAAAACTACTTCCAAAACTATTCAGCTTTGATATTAATGAGTTTTTTGGGTTCATTGAGAAAATGGTTGTTGTTCAATAATAAAATGAATCCTCAAAAATACAACTTGCCTAATAATTCTGCACTCCCTGTACTTGTTCGTTATTTAGTTTGATCCCACTCACCTTCTACAGCCCTTAGTTCACCATTGTATTCCCTTATATATTAGGGGTATGTGCTTGTTTAACGTAGGTGCCTGTCACTTTGTATTAGAGATACTCAACCGGGATGTGTACATCGGTTGCCATGGTTCCCTCACTGTGTTGCTGTGTGGGATTGTCCCGGTGACGTCACGCTACGGGTCTGGCATTCCCCACCCTTCACTTCCGGTCCCACCCTTCACTTCCGGTTTTGCAGTGGATAAGGCTATGGCGGTTCTCAGATTACACCGCAGTCTCAATAAGGTTGGTACATAGTATGCCTGGTTATAACATGCCACACATCACAATGAAGTATCATGCTGCACTTGTAACAAAATGCAAGGTTATAGTAATCCAATATGCAGCACTACGATAACGATTGCTTTAGCCTCAGTTTAACCACACATATTACTATGGCAACGGTTGCCAATATATTTTGTATTTTGCATTGCCTCAACATGTGTACAATCGATGTTATAATGGCTCATTAGCTATTGGGTTGTTTGGTCAGTATACGGTTTTATACTATGTCACTTTATTTATTTACTTTAGTGCTTATTATCACATATTGTATGAATGACAATATGTTATTTTTTATTTTGCTATGTCACTATTGTTCACATGTCCATGTTTATGTGGTTTCTATGACTACTGTTTGGTGTTTTTTTTTGTCTCAATTTGGGGGGTTGGGCTATTGATTGATTGTTTGTTTGCTTTATAAATTGCCTGAGTTGTTAATACACTATGTCTGAGGAAGGGGATTCTATATCTCCGAAACGTCACAGTAAAGTGTGTTTTAATATAAGACCAGTGAGTGCCAGTCTCTTTTTGCTATAATTTAATATATAGATTTGTCTTGGGCAGGAAATGATCCATTTATTTGTGAGACTGTAACTACAGCAGACCCCCCCCCCTCTCTACCTTATACCTCTAAAGGATTCAAAAGAGAGCATTGGTCTCATTAGTTCAGCACAAACCCCTGGGGTAATGAAGCCGAATATTCTGTGGTTTGGTGGAAAATATACTCAAAAGCCCCTTGAAGATTCTCAATATACATTCTGATCTGGGAGAAGCATATGCCAACCTTCACTAACAGACACATGTGATAATTTAACACCATGGCTCACTGGATTTTCTTTTGAAGCTTAAATATATTCAGAAAAAGAACCATTTAAAAAAAAAAAAGAAGTAGCTAATCTCATATAGGTGTGAATAATCCCCTGCCAAGCTCCCAGACAAGATGATATTTTAAGTCTCTGTATGACATGGGAAACGAGATCTCGGATAAAGAAATTGTGTCTAAATCCTCATAATAATTTAAAATACACAGATCATATTAAAAACACACACACACACACACACATATATATATATATATTTATATATATATATACATGTATTGATCTGAAACAGTAGCATATTAGATAAATATTTGCTGAGCTTGATAAATGGCTGTATAGTAAATGTATAAATGCTTATTTTAAAATAACAACATCTGTTTCTTTATTTTTCAGACAACAAGATGTCCTATGAATATTGGTCATAAACATAAATCTATACACTAAAAAATTATTAGAAACATGAAATATACTGTGTTCACTTTAAGATACAATATAATGCTAGGATGTTGAATGAAATGATTCTGTGAAGAGCCAAATAATTTACAGTATAATTGCTTACTAGTATGATACTGGAAGTATGTTCATCTTTGGCCTCTTTAACTACATGCTAAGTTATATTAGATGAGACAGATATATAACCAGACAGGTATATTAATATAAATAAATAGTGTATTTGATAAACATTTAATAGGTTAGATAACTGAACTGCAGCAATATTTGAATGAAACTGTTTGTCTTTGTCTGCTGCCCCTAGGGGATTAAAACTGGTATGACAGCCAAACAAATTGACTGTTTAAAACATATGCCAAAGCAAATAGCCTATGAGATTTTCGGATCCCATAGCGAATCAGAGACAAGCTCCGTTAGGGCCAATGGAAAGAAAAGCTCTGAGGGCCTATCAAAATTCTGTGGGAGTGATTAAGGAAAAGGAGGAGGCTTTCTTTATTTTTGGATAAAGAGGCATACACACTCTAATACAAGAGGATACAGATAGACTCAAAGAAGCATTAAGTTTTGGAGAGGAAAATACATAGGCTTTGGTGCCAAGTATATTCTCTGCCATTTTTGGGGACACTTTCTTGAACAAAGAAAGATTAACAATTCTTGAGGCCTATACCTTTGCACATTGTGAGTAAACCCTCCATAGATGACCCACAAGAAATTCTGGAAACTGAATAATCATTTGCTTATTTGGGTAAAGTATAAGAAACTGTTAAGTATATATAATATTTAAATCTAAGGCTATAGTTAGATTACAGCTAGTAAATTTAAAGAGCATAATTTGTATTTTAAACTTATATTCATAGTCCTGTGTAGTTTAATTTATTTACTAGACAGGGTTTTACACTCTAGGGCCCCGATCCGATATAAATCGTCGCCCGCAAAAACCGGCGACGCCAAAATTTGCGCTGGTTTGGTATCACATATAAGGCGTAACATAGAAGTTACGCTCGTATATTTCTGCCTTCGGCCGTAGTTTTTTGGCCCATAGACAGGTATACCAAACCAGCGCAGTTTGGTATCCAATATACAGCATAAGGACTTACGTGGCGAAAATGGAGAAATCTTACTGCATTTTCACCTCGCCACAAATTGCAGGCGTAGTAAGCCTTACGCTGTGTATCGGAGCCCCGTAACTCCCTAAACTAGCTGCTAAATAAAACCTAACACCTAACGCATGCGCAATGTCTATCTACCTGTCAACCGCAAACTGCTAAATAATACCTAACACCTAACACATGCGCAATGTCTATCTACCTGTCAACCGCGATCCCCCGCCGCAATCCCTAATAAAGTGTTTAACCCCTAAACCGCTGCTCCCGGACCCCGCAGCCACCTACATTAAATGTCTAACCCCCTAATGTGAGCCGCTACCCCGCCGCCACCTATTTTAACTATATTACCCCCTAATCTAATCCCCCTACACCGCCGCCACCTATATTAAATGTATTAACCCCTAATCTAATCCCCCTACACCGCCGCCACCTATTTTAAATGTATTAACCCCTAATCTAATCCCCCTACACCGCCGCCACCTATTTTAAATGTATTAACCCCTAATCTAATCCCCCTACACCGCCGCCACCTATAATAAATGTATTAACCCCTAATCTAATCCCCCTACACCGCCGCCACCTATAATAAATTTATTACCCCCTAAAATACTAAACTGTCCCTACCCTAAATTAAATAAAAAATAGCCCTGAAAAGGGCTTTTTGCGTGGCATTGCCCCAAAGTAACCAGCTCTATTACCAGCCCTTAAAAGGGCCTTTTGCGGGGCATTGCCCCAAAGTAACCAGCTATTTTACCAGCACTTTAAAGGGCTTTTTGCGGGGCATTGTCACAAAGTAATCAGCTCTTTTGTCTCTAATCTAAATCCCCCTACACCGCCGCCACGTATAATAAATGTATTACCCCCTAATCTAATCCCCCTACACCGCCGCCACCTATATTAAATATATTACCCCCTAATCTAATCCCCCTACACCGCCGCCACCTATAATAAATTTATTACCCCCTAAAATACTAAACTGTCCCTACCCTAAACTAAATTAAAAATAGCCCTGAAAAGGGCTTTTTGCGTGGCATTGCCCCAAAGTAACCAGCTCTATTACCAGCCCTTAAAAGGGCCTTTTGCGGGGCATTGCCCCAAAGTAACCAGCTCTTTTACCAGCCCTTAAAAGGGCTTTTTGCGGGGCATTGTCACAAAGTAATCAGCTCTTTTGCCTCTAATCTAAATCCCCCTACACCGCCGCCACCTATAATAAATGTATTACCCCCTAATCTAATCCCCCTACACCGCCGCCACCTATAATAAATGTATTACCCCCTAATCTAATCCCCCTACACCGCCGCCACCTATATTAAATATATTACCCCCTAATCTAATCCCCCTATACCGCCGCCACCTATATTAAATTAATTAACCCCTAAAATACTAAAATTTCCCTACTACTAAACCTAAGTCTAACCCTACAAATAGCCCTGAAAAGGGCTTTTTGCGTGGCATTGCCCAAAGTAACCAGCTCTATTGCCAGCCCTTAAAAGGGCTTTTTGCTGGGCATTGCCCCAAAGTAATCAGCTCTTTTGCCAGCCCTTAAAAGGGCTTTTTGCGGGGCATTGTCACAAAGTAATCAGCTCTTTTGCCACTAATCTAAATCCCCCCTACACCGCCGCCACCTATATTAAAATTATTAACCCCTAATCTAATCCCCCTACACCGCCGCCACATATATTAACTATATTAACCCTATCTAACTCTAACACCTCTAAATTAATTATTATTATTAAAATAAATCTAAATAATATTAATAATATTAACTAAATTATTCCTATTTAAAACTAAATACTTACCTATAAAATAAACCCTAAGATAGCTACAATAATAATTATATTGTAGCTATTTTAGGGTATTTATTTTAACTAGGTACAATAGCTATTAAATAGTTAATAACTATTTAATAGCTACCTAGTTAAAATAATTGCCAATTTACCTGTAAAATAAATTCTAACCTAAGTTACAAATACACCTACACTATCAATAAATTAAATAAACTACAAATATCTAAACTAAAATACAATTAAATACACCAAACTAAATTACAAAAAAAACAACCACTAAATTACAAAAAATAAAAAAAAATTACAAGAATTTTAAGCTAATTACACCTATTCTAAGCCCCCTAATAAAATAACAAAGCCCCCCAAAATAAAAAAAATTTCCCTACCCTAATCTAAATTACAAAAGTAAACAGCTCTATTACCAGCCCTTAAAAGGGCCTTTTGTGGGGCATTGCCCCAAAGTAATCAGCTCTTTTGCCTGTAAAAAAAACCAAAAAAACCCCATTACAACCCACCACCCACATACCCCTACTCTAATTAGAATAGCCAATAGAATTACAGTAGCTCTTAATCTATTGGCTATTCAAATCAGCCAATAGAATTAAAGTAGCTCGCATCCGATTGGCTGATTTGAATTTGAAGGCTCAAATCAGCCAATAGGAATTCAAGGGACGCCATTTTTAATCGCGTACCTTGAATTCCTATTCAGTGTACGGCGGCGATTGTATGAAGAGGATCCTCCACGCTCTGGCTCCGGTCTTCAGTTCCAGCGTCGCCGATCTTCAGTTCCAGCATCGCCGGTTTTCAGTTCCAGATGGACGGTCTTCAGCTCCGCGGTCATCGGTCTTCAACTCCTCCGCTCCGCGCCGGCTGGATCCTGGAAGAAGATGTCGCCGCCTGGAAGAAGACTTCTCCGCCTGGAACAGGACTTTCTCCGCCAGTCTTCAGGACAGGTAAGGAGCACTTGGGGCTTAGACTTAGGTTTTTTAAGGGGGGATTGGGTGGGTTAGAGTAGGGGTATGTGGGTGGTGGGTTGTAATGGGGGGGGGTTGTTGTTTTTTTTTTACAGGCAAAAGAGCTGATTACTTTGGGGCAATGCCCCACAAAAGGGCCCTTTAAGGGCTGGTAATAGAGCTGTTTACTTCTCTAATTTAGATTAGGGAAGGGATTTTTTTTTATTTTGGGGGGCTTTGTTATTTTATTAGGGGGTTTAGAATAGGTGTAATTAGCTTAAAATTTTTGTAATCTTTTTTTTATTTTTTGTAATTTAGTGTTTGTTTTTGTAATTTAGCTAAGTGTATTTAATTGTATTTTAGTTTAGATATTTGTAGTTTATTTAATTTATTGATAGTGTAGGTGTATTTGTTACTTAGGTTAGGATTTATTTTACAGGTAAATTGGTAATTATTTTAACTAGGTAGCTATTAAATAGTTATTAACTATTTAATAGCTATTGTACCTAGTTAAAATAAATACCAAGTTACCTGTAAAATAAATATAAACCCTAAAATAGCTACAATGTAATTATTAATTATATTGTAGCTATCTGACGGCTAGATTTAGAGTTTTGTCGGTAACGACCCGAAAAGCTAACACCGGCTTTTTTCTGGCCGCACCATAAAAATAACTCTGGTATTGAGAGTCCACATAAAGGCTGCGTTAGGCTCCAAAAAAGGAACGTAGAGCATATTTAACGCAGCTTCAACTCTCAATACCAGAGTTGCTTACGCAAGCGGCCAGCCTCAAAAACGTGCTCGTGCACGATTCCCCCAAAGAAAACAATGGGGCTATTTGAGCTGAAAAAAAACCTAACACCTGCAAAAAAGCCGCGTTCAGCTCCTAACGCAGCCCCATTGTTTGCTATGCGGAAACACTTCTTACGCCTGCACCTAACACTCTAACATGTACCCCGAGTCTAAACACCCCTAACCTTACACTTATTAACCCCTAATCTGCCGTCCCCGCTATCGCTGACCCCTGCATATTATTATTAACCCCTAATCTGCCGCTCCGTAAACCGCAGCTACTTACATTATCCCTATGTACCCCTAATCTGCTGCCCTAACATCGCCGACCCCTATATTATATTTATTAACCCCTAATCTGCCCCCCACAATGTCGCCTCCACCTGCCTACAATTATTAACCCCTAATCTGCCAAGCGGACCTGAGCGCTACTATAATAAAGTTATTAATCCCTAATCCGCCTCACTAACCCTATAATAAATAATTTTAACCCCTAATCTGCCCTCCCTAACATCGCCGACACCTAACTTCAATTATTAACCCCTAATCTGCCGACTGGAGCTCACCGCTATTCTAATAAATGTATTAACCCCTAAAGCTAAGTCTAACCCTAACACTAACACCCCCCTAAGTTAAATATAATTTACATCTAACGAAATTAATTATCGCTTATTAAATAAATTATTTCTATTTAAAGCTAAATACTTACCTGTAAAATAAATCCTAATATACCTACACTATAAATTATAATTATATTATAGCTATTTTAGGATTAATATTTATTTTACAGGTAACTTTGTAATTATTTTAACCAGGTACAAAAGCTATTAAATAGTTAATAACTATTTAATAGTTACCTAGTTAAAATAATAACAAAATTACCTGTAAAATAAATCCTAACCTAAATTACAATTAAACCTAACACTACACTATCATTAAATTAATTAAATAAAATATCTACAATTACCTACAATTAAACCTAACACTACACTATCAATACATTAATTAAATACAATATCTACAAATAACTACAATGAAATAAACTAACTAAAGTACAAAAAATAAAAAAGAACTAAGTTACAAAAATAAAAAAATATTTACAAACATAAGAAAAATATTACAACAATTTTAAACTAATTACACCTACTCTAAGCCCCCTAATAAAATAACAAACCCCCCCAAAATAAAAAAATGCCCTACCCTATTCTAAATTACTAAAGTTCAAAGCTCTTTTACCTTACCAGCCCTGAACAGGGCCCTTTGCGGGGCATGCCCCAAGAAGTTCAGCTCTTTTGCCTGTAAAAAAAACATACAATACCCCCCCCCAACATTACAACCCACCACCCACATACCCCTAATCTAACCCAAACCCCCCTTAAATAAACCTAACACTAAGCCCCTGAAGATCATACTACCTTGTCTTCACCTCACCGGGTATCACACCGATCCGTCCTGGCTCCGATATCTTCATCCAACCCAAGCGGGGGCTAGACATCCACTGAAGAAGTCCAGAAGAGGGTCCAAAGTCTTCATCCTATCCAGGAAGAAGAGTAGATCCGGACCGGCAACCATCATCTTCCAAGCGGCATCTTCTATCTTCATCCGATGAGGACCGGCTCCATCCTGAAGACCTCCACCGCGGACCCATCTTCATCCGGCGACGTCCAATTGAAGAATGACGGCTCCTTTAAGGGACGTCATCCAAGATGGCGTCCCTCGAATTCCGATTGGCTGATAGGATTCTATCAGCCAATCGGAATTAAGGTAGGAATATTCTGATTGGCTGATGGAATCAGCCAATCAGAATTAAGTTCAATCCGATTGGCTGATCCAATCAGCCAATCAGATTGAGCTTGCATTCTATTGGCTGTTCCGATCAGCCAATACAATGCAAGCTCAATCTGATTGGCTGATTGGATCAGCCAATCGGATTGATCTTGATTCTGATTGGCTGATTCCATCAGCCAATCAGAATATTCCTACCTTAATTCCGATTGGCTGATAGAATCCTATAAGCCAATCGGAACTCGAGGGACGCCATCTTGGATGACGTCCCTTAAAGGAGCTGTCATTCTTCAGTTGGACGTCGCCGGATGAAGATGGGTCCGCGGTGGAGGTCTTCAGGATGGAGCCGGTCCTCATCAGATGAAGATAGAAGATGCCGCTTGGAAGATGATGGTTGCCGGTCCGGATCTACTCTTCTTCCCGGATAGGATGAAGACTTTGGACCCTCTTCTGGACTTCTTCAGTGGATGTCTAGCCCCCGCTTGGGTTGGATGAAGATATCGGAGCCAGGACGGATCGGTGTGATACCCGGTGAGGTGAAGACAAGGTAGGATGATCTTCAGGGGCTTAGTGTTAGGTTTATTTAAGGGGGGTTTGGGTTAGATTAGGGGTATGTGGGTGGTGGGTTGTAACGTTGGGGGGGTATTGTATGTGTTTTTTTACAGGCAAAAGAGCTGAACTTCTTGGGGCATGCCCCGCAAAGGGCCCTGTTCAGGGCTGGTAAGGTAAAAGAGCTTTGAACTTTAGTAATTTAGAATAGGGTAGGGCATTTTTTTTATTTTGGGGGGGTTGTTATTTTATTAGGGGGCTTAGAGTAGGTGTAATTAGTTTAAAATTGTTGTAATATTTTTCTTATGTTTGTAAATATTTTTTTATTTTTTGTAACTTAGTTCTTTTTTATTTTTTGTACTTTAGTTAGTTTATTTCATTGTAGTTATTTGTAGATATTGTATTTAATTAATGTATTGATAGTGTAGTGTTAGGTTTAATTGTAGGTAATTGTAGATATTTTATTTAATTAATTTAATGATAGTGTAGTGTTAGGTTTAATTGTAACTTAGGTTAGGATTTATTTTACAGGTAATTTTGTTATTATTTTAACTAGGTAACTATTAAATAGTTCTTAACTATTTAATAGCTATTGTACCTGGTTAAAATAAATACAAAGTTACCTGTAAAATAAATATTAATCCTAAAATAGCTATAATATAATTATAATTTATAGTGTAGCTATATTAGGATTTATTTTACAGGTAAGTATTTAGCTTTAAATAGGAATAATTTATTTAATAAGAGATAATTAATTTCGTTAGATGTAAATTATATTTAACTTGTTAGTGTTAGGGTTAGACTTAGCTTTAGGGGTTAATACATTTATTATAATAGCGGTGAGCTCCAGTCGGCAGATTAGGGGTTAATGTTTGAAGTTAGGTGTCGGCGATGTTAGGGAGGGCAGATTAGGGGTTAATACTATTTATTATAGGGTTAGTGAGGCGGATTAGGGGTTAATAACTTTATAATAATAGCGGTGCGGTCCGCTTGGCAGATTAGGGGTTAATAAGTGTAGGCAGGTGGAGGCGACGTTGAGGGGGGCAGATTAGGGGTTAATAAATATAATATAGGGGTCGGCGGTGTTAGGGGCAGCAGATTAGGGGTACATAGCTATAATGTAGGTGGCGGCTCTTTGTGGTCGGCAGATTAGGGGTTAATTATTGTAGGTAGCTGGCGGCGACGTTGTGGGGGGCAGATTAGGGGTTAATAAATATAATATAGGGGTCGGCGGTGTTAGGGGCAGCAGATTAGGGGTACATAAGGATAACGTAGTTGGCGGTCAGCAGATTAGGGGTTAAAAATGTTTAATCGAGTTGCGGCGATGTGGGGGGACCTCGGTTTAGGGGTACATAGGTAGTTTATGGGTGTTAGTGTACTTTAGAGTACAGTAGTTAAGAGCTTTATAAACCGGCGTTAGCCCAGAAAGCTCTTAACTACTGACTTTTTTCCTGCGGCTGGAGTTTTGTCGTTAGAATTCTAACGCTCACTTCAGACACGACTCTAAATACCGGAGTTAGAAAAATCCCATTGAAAAGATAGGATACGCAATTTACGTAAGGGGATCTGCGGTATGGAAAAGTCGCGGCTGAAAAGTGAGCGTTAGACCCTTTTTTGAGTGACTCCAAATACCGGAGGTAGCCTAAAACCAGCGTTAGGAGCCTCTAACGCTGGTTTTCACGGCTAACGCCAAACTCTAAATCTAGGCCTAAGGTTTTATTTTATAGGTAAGTATTTAGTTTTAAATAGGAATAATTTAGTTAATATTAATATTATTTAGATTTATTTTAATAATAATAATTAAGTTAGGGGTGTTAGAGTTAGATAGGGTTAATATAGTTAATATATATAATATAATAACTATATTAACTATATTAACTCTAATATAATTAGGGTTAATATAGTTAATATAGGTGGCGGCGGTATAGGGGGATTAGATTAGGGGGTTAATAAATTTAATATAGGTGGCGGCGGTGTAGGGGGATTAGATTAGGGGTTAATAATTTTAATATAGGTGGCGGCGGTGCAGGGGGATTTAGATTAGAGGCAAAAGAGCTGATTACTTTTTGACAATGCCCCGCAAAAAGTCCTTTTAAGGGCTGGTAAAAGAGCTCATTACTTTGGGGCAATGCCCCGCAAAAAGCCCTTTTAAGGGCTGGCAATAGAGCTGGTTACCTTGGGGCAATGCCACGCAAAAAGCCCTTTTCAGGGCTATTTGTAGGCTTAGACTTAGGTTTAGTGGTAGGGAAATTTTTGTATTTTATTGGTTAATTAATTTAATATAGGTGGCGACCGTATAGGGGGATTAGATTAGGGAGTAATATATTTAATATAGGTGGCGGCGGTGTAGGGGGATTAGATTAGGGGTTAATAATTTTAATATAGGTGGCGGCGGTGCAGGGGGATTTAGATTAGAGGCAAAAGAGCTGATTACTTTTTGACAATGCCCCGCAAAAAGTCCTTTTAAGGGCTGGTAAAAGAGCTCATTACTTTGGGGCAATGCCCCGCAAAAAGCCCTTTTAAGGGCTGGCAATAGAGCTGGTTACCTTGGGGCAATGCCACGCAAAAAGCCCTTTTCAGGGCTATTTGTAGGCTTAGACTTAGGTTTAGTGGTAGGGAAATTTTTGTATTTTATTGGTTAATTAATTTAATATAGGTGGCGACCGTATAGGGGGATTAGATTAGGGAGTAATATATTTAATATAGGTGGCGGCAGTGTAGGGGGATTAGATTAGGGGTTAATATATTTAATATAGGTGGCGGCAGTGTAGGGGGATTAGATTAGAGGCAAAAGAGCTGATTACTTTGCCTTGCAAAAAGCCCTTTTAAGGGCTGGTAAAAGAGCTGGTTACTTTGGGGCAATGCCCCGCAAAAGGCCCTTTTAAGGGCTGGTAATAGAGCTGGTTACTTTGGGGCAATGCCACGCAAAAAGCCCTTTTTAGGGCTATTTTTAATTTAGTTTAGGGTAGGTTTTAAGGTTTTAAGGGGTTATAAATTTATTATAGGTGGCGGCAGTGTAGGGGGATTAGATTAGGGGTTAATATAGTTTAAATAGGTGGCAGCGGTGTAGGGGGATTAGATTAGGGGTTAATATAGTTTAAATAGGTGGCGGTGGTGTAGGGGGATTAGATTAGGGGTTAATTAATTTAATATAGGTGGCGGCGGTGTAGGGGGATTAGATTAGGGGTTAATATAGTTTAAATAGGTGGCGGTAGGGGGATCATATTGGGGGTAATATAGTTTAAATAGGTGGCGGCGGTGTAGGGGGATCATATTAGGGGGTAATATAGTTTAAATAGGTGTCGGCGGTGTAGGAGGATCATATTAGGGGTAACATAGTTAATGTAGGTGGCGGCGGGGTAGGGGGCTCACATTAGGGGGTAAAACATTTAATGTAGCTAGCGGCGGTGTAGGGGGCTCAGATTAGGGGGTAATATAGATAATGTAGCTGGCGGCGGGTTCCGGGAGCGGCAGTTTAGGGGTTAATATATTTATTGTTAGGAGTGAGAGGGGGGATTGCGGATAGAGGGGTATACGTGTCGGGCTATGTTTGGGAGGAGTGTTAGACAGTACGGGTGATTTAATAACTTAGTCAGGTTTTTTATGTGGCGGCAGTTTCTAAAGTGCTGTAAGTCACTGGCGACTCCAGAAATTTGTACTTACGCAGATTTCTGGACATCACTGGTTTGTCAGACTTACGGCGCTTTAGCATTTGACGGCGCCGTATATGGGATAGCTCGAGTTGCGAGCTGAAACTACAGGCGGCGCAGGTTTCCACGCTTGCGCCAAAACCTGCGCCGTATATCGGATCACGCCCCAGATTTATAAGTCAGTCATTACAGTGAACTCTTTCTGAACTGTGCATAAACTGGTTATTGTGATACATTCCCTGGTAGTTATAAATTAAGCATAGTAAATTGGTAATCCATATTGGATATTGAACTTGAGTTATTGGTTAATAACAGAAGATTCTGGTACTTTATTGTGGTATCTTAATGTGTTTATTGTGAATAAGGTAAATTGTAAAGGTATATTTTTATAATTTTTGTATAGAATATTGTAACAGTTTAAGCTTGTATAGTTTGATTCATATCTGGTTTCTATAAATATGATTCAATGTGTTTATAACTTTAACTAATATAAAGAATTTAGGAATAAAAAATTGATTTTAATTGTTTCGTATATGCATTTTATTGGGGGTTTGTTTTAAAGAATAATTATTAAATTGTATTATAACCCGGCCATATACTGACATATTATTTGGAAGCACTGCAGTAGATGATTATTAAATGTATCACATTAATATAATATATTTGTAGTAAATAGTGATGTCGCGAACATAAAATTTTCCGTTCGCGAATGGCGAACACAAACTTCCGCAAGTGTTCGCGAACCGGCGAACCGGGCGAACCGCTATAGACTTCAATAGGCAGGCGAATTTTAAAACCCACAGGGACTCTTTCTGGCCACAATAGTGATGGAAAAGTTGTTTCAAGGGGACTAACACCTGGACTGTGGCATGCCGGAGGGGGATCCATGGCAAAACTCCCATGGAAAATTACATAGTTGATGCAGAGTCTGGTTTTAATCCATAAAGGGCATAAATCACCTAACATTCCTAAATTGTTTGGAATAACGTGCTTTAAAACATCAGGTATGATATTGTATCGATCAGGTAGTGTAAGGGTTACGCCCGCTTCACAGTGATAGACCAAACTCCCCGTTTAACGCACCGCAAACAAAAGCAAACAGTCCATTTGCACAACCGCAAACTCCCCATTTGCACAAGGTTGGACCTGAGCTCTGCATTGACGGCATTCTGGTGGTGGCAACAGTATGCGTTGATTGGTGTGCTGTCTGGCTGACCCCGGGTGCCGATGCATGCTGTCTGACTGTGCCACTAGCTCCTTGCGACGACCTCCCCCTGCTTCCAACTCGTCTCCTCCTCCTCTCTGTCTCCCCATCTGAACTTTCCCCCTGTTCTTCTTCTCTTCTAGCGGGCACCCACGTGACATCCACAGACGCATCGTCATCATCAACCGCTTCACTTGTATCTGACAACTCAGCAAAGGAAGCAGCAGCGGGTACAACATCATCATCATCATCACACCGTACGTCCATGTGTGTAATGCTGCCTGACTGAGACATATCCCTGTTATCTACATCCTCTGGCAATAATGGTTGCGCATCACTCATTTCTTCCAACTGATGTGTAAATAACTCCTCTGACAGATCAAGTGAAGCGGCTGTGGTGCTAGTTTTAGTGGTGGCGGCAGGCGGGCGAGTAGTAACTTGAGAGGTGCCCGAAGCTAAGCTGGAGGAGGATGGGGCGTCAAGGTTCCGAGCGGAAGCTGTAGAAGATTGGGTGTCCTGTGTTAGCCAGTCAACTATGTCCTCAGAACTTTTCGAGTTCAGGGTACGTGGCCTCTGAACACTGGGCATTATTCTAGGGCCAAAGGGAATCACAGCACCACGACCACGACGGCCCCTGCGGGGTGGCCTGCCTCTGCCTGTCTTTTTTTTTCTCGATTAGTGGTACTATGCGTGCAAGCTACTGTGACAACAGATATGAGTGGCACTGTGCACTGGCAGAAATTGGCAGAGTAGACGCTGTAGGCCTGACACACACGTTTGCAGACAACTAACTGCTATTCAATCTATTACAGTCAAAATTGTATTTTGTTTTTAAATGTACACTACTGTTACACCAGATATGAGTTGCACTGGTGTGACACTGTGCCCTGGCAGGCCCTGAAACGCACACGTGTGAAGGAAACTGACTGCTATTATTTCACAGTCAAATTTCTAGTTTTTTTTTAATGTACACTACTGTTACACCAGATATGAGTTGCACTGGTGTGACACTGTGCCCTGGCAGGCCCTGAAACGCACACGCGTGAAGGAAACTGACTGCTATTATTTCACAGTCAAATTTCTATTTTTTTTTTTAATGTACACTACTGTTACACCAGATATGAGTTGCACTGGTGTGACACTGTGCCCTGGCAGGCCCTGAAATGCACACGTGTGAAGGAAACTGACTGCTATTATATCACAGTCAAAAAAGTGTTGTTTTTTTTAAATGTACACTACTGTTACACCAGATATGAGTTGCGCTGGTGTGACACTGTGCCCTGGCAGGCCCTGAAACGCACACGTGTGAAGGAAACTGACTGCTATTATTTCACAGTCAAATTTCTAGTTTTTTTTTTAATGTACACTACTGTTACACCAGATATGAGTTGCACTGGTGTGACACTGTGCCCTGGCAGGCCCTGAAACGCACACGTGTGAAGGAAACTGACTGCTATTATTTCACAGTCAAAAAAGTGTTGTTTTTTTTTAAATGTACACTACTGTTACACCAGATATGAGTTGCACTGGTGTGACACTGTGCCCTGGCAGACCCTGAAACGCACACGTGTGAAGGAAACTGATTGCTATTATTTCACAGTCAAATTTCTAGTTTTTTTTTAACCCCTTAATGACAGAGGACGTACGCCCTACGTCCTCAGAAAAAATACAGTTAACCCCTGAGGACGTATGGCTTAAGTCCTCGGTTTGGAAAGCAGCTGGAAGCGATCCTGATCACTTCCAGCTGCTTTCCGGTTATTGCAGGATGCCTCGATATTGATATATATAACAAATTTTACCCCTCCCCCTCTCTGCACCGGGCATCGATGGCCGCATTCGTTGGTGGGTGGGAGCTGAAGTGGGAGGCGGGTGGGCGACCATCGATGCGGTCCTTGTCAGAGAGGGGGGCGGGATCGGAGGCGGGATCGCCGGGGGCGCACGCGTGCACGGGAGGAGGCGGGCGCGCGCACGGGGAGGGAGCGGGTGGGAACCGCTACACTACAGAAAAAAATGTTTTTATAAGTGGGAGAAAGGGGTGCAAAATATTTAGTACTTGGAAATCTAAGTGATCTGGGAGCGGGTGGAGGATTGGTCTTGGGGGGGGGGGGGAAGCTACACTACAGAAAAATGAAATAAAAATAAAAAAAAAACATTTTATTTGCAAACTGGGTACTGGCAGACAGCTGCCAGTACCCAATATGGCTCCCAATAAGGCGGAGGGGGAGGGTTAGGAAGCTGTTTTGGGGGGGATCAGGGAGGTTGGGGGCTAAGGGGGGGATCCTACACAACAGCATATGTAAATATGCTAAATATATATATATATTAAAAAAAAAAAAAAGATACCTTTTATTTTAGTACTAGCAGACTTTCTGCCAGTACTTAAGATGGCAGGGACAATTGTGGGGTGGGGGAGGGAAGAGAGCTCTTTGGGAGGGATTAGGGGGTCTGATGTGTCAGGTGGGAAGCTGATCTCTACACTAAAGCTAAAATTAACCCTGCAAGCTCCCTACAAGCTACCTAATTAACCCCTTCACTGCTGGGCATAATTAATGTGTTGTGCGCAGTTGCATTTAGTGGCCTTCTAACTACCAAAAAGCAACGCCAAAGCCATATATGTCTGCTATTTCTGAACAAAGGGGATCCCAAAGAAGCATTTACAACCATTTGTGCCATAATTGCACAAGCTGTTTGTAAATAATTTCAGTGAGAAACCTAAAGTTTGTGAAAAAGTTGACTATTTTTTTTAATTTGATCGCATTTGGCGGTGAAATGGTGGCATGAAATATACCAAAATGGGCCTAGATCAATACTTGGGGTTGTCTACTACACTACACTAAAGCTAAAATTAACCCTACATGCTCCCTAATTAACCCCTGCACTGCTGAGCATAATACACGTGTGGTGCGCAGCGGCATTTAGCGGCCTTCTAATTACCAAAAAGCAATGCCAAAGCCATATATGTCTGCTATTTCTGAAAAAAGGGGATCCCAGAGAAGCATTTACAACCATTTGTGCCATAATTGCACAAGCTGTTTGTAAATGATTTCAGTGAGAAACCTAAAATTTGGAAAATTTGACGTTTTTTTTTATTTGATCGCATTTGGCGGTGAAATGGTGGCATGAAATATACCAAGATGGGCCTAGATCAATACTTTGGGTTGTCTACTACACTACACTAAAGCTAAAATTACCCCAAAAAGCTCCCTACATGCTCCCTAATTAACCCCTTCACTGCTGGACATAATACACGTGTGGTGCGCAGTGGCATTTAGCGGCCTTCTAATTATCAAAAAGCAACATCAAAGCCATATATGTCTGCTATTTCTGAACAAAGGGGATCCCAGAGAAAAATGTACAACCATTTATGCCATAATTGCACAAGCTATTTGTAAATAATTTCAGTGAGAAACCTAAAGTTTGTGAAAAAGTTGACTATTTTTTTTTAATTTGATCGCATTTGGCGGAGAAATGGTGGCATGAAATATACCAAAATGGGCCTAGATCAATACTTGGGGTTGTCTACTACACTACACTAAACTAAAATTAACCCTACAAGCTCCCTACAAGCTCCCTAATTAACCCCTGCACTGCTGAGCATAATACACGTGTGGTGCGCAGCGGCATTTAGCGGCCTTCTAATTACCAAAAAGCAATGCCAAAGCCATATATGTCTGCTATTTCTGAAAAAAGGGGATCCCAGAGAAGCATTTACAACCATTTGTGCCATAATTGCACAAAATGTTTGCAAATGATTTCAGTGAGAAACCTAAAATTTGGAAAAATGTAGCTTTTTTTTTATTTGATCGCATTTGGCGGTGAAATGGTGGCATGAAATATACCAAGATGGGCCTAGATCAATACTTTAGGTTGTCTACTACACTACAATAAAGCTAAAATTACCCCAAAAAGCTCCCTACATGCTCCCTAATTAACCCCTTCACTGCTGGACATAATACACGTATGGTGCGCAGTGGCATTTAGCGGCCTTCTAATTATCAAAAAGCAACGTCAAAGCCATATATATCTGCTATTTCTGAACAAAGGGGATCCCAGAGAAAAATGTACAACCATTTATGCCATAATTGCACAAGCTATTTGTAAATAATTTCATTGAGAAACCTAAAGTTTGTGAAAAAATTTGTGAAAAAGTGAACAATTTTTTTTATTTGATCGCATTTGATGGTGAAATGGTGGCATGAAATATACCAAAATGGGCCTAGATCAATACTTTGGGATGTCTTCTAAAAAAATATATACACATGTCAATGGCTATTCAGGGATTCCTGACAGATATCAGTGTTCCAATGTAACTAGCGCTAATTTTGAAAAAAAAAAATGGTTTGGAAATAGCAAAGTGCTACTTGTATTTATGGCCCTATAACTTGCAAAAAAAGCAAAGAACATGTAAATATTGGGTATTTCTAAACTCAGGACAAAATTTAGAAACTATTTATCATGGGTGTTTTTTGGTGGTTGTAGATGAGAAACAGATTTTGGGGGTCAAAGTTAGAAAAAGTGTGTTTTTTTCCATTTTTCCTCATATTTTATAACAAAAAATTATAGTAAATTATAGGATATGATGAAAATAATGGTATCTTTAGAAAGTCCATTTAATGGCGAGAAAAACTGTATATAATATGTGTGGGTACAGTAAACGAGTAAGAGGAAAATTACAGCTAAACACAAACACTGCAGAAATGTAAAAATAGCCCTGGTCCCAAACGGACAGAAAATGGAAAAGTGCTGTGGTCATTAAGGGGTTAATGTACACTACTGTTACACCAGATATGAGTTGCACTGGTGTGTCACTGTGCCCTGGCAGGCCCTGAAACGTACACGTGTGAAGGAAACTGACTGCTATTATTTCACAGTCAAAAAAGTGTTGTTTTTTTTAAATGTACACTACTGTTACACCAGATATGAGTTGCACTGGTGTGACACTGTGCCCTGGCAGGCCCTGAAAAGCACACGTGTGAAGGAAACTGACTGCTATTATTTCACAGTCAAAAAAGTGTTGTTTTTTTTAAATGTACACTACTGTTACACCAGATATGAGTGGTGCCACTGGGCAAGTGGTCACAGTATACGCTGTGAGCCTGACACACACGCTGGCAGGCAGGCAACTGCAATTAGATTGCACAGGAAAAAAAAAAAAAAGCAGACTGATGTTCTAGCCCTAAAAAGGGCTTTTTGGGGTGCTGTCCTTACAGCAGAGATCAGATGAGTCCTTCAGGACTGTAGTGGACACTGAATACACTAGCCTAGCTATCAATATCCCTATTAAATCAGCAGCAGCTACACTGTCCCTCCTCTCACTAAGAATGCAGCTTCCAAATGAATCTAAAATGGATGCTGTCCAGGAGGTGGGAGGGTCTGGGAGGGAGGGTCTGCTGCTGATTGGCTGGAATGTGTCTGCTGTCTGTGAGGTACAGGGTCAAAGTTTACTCAATGATGACGAATAGGGGGTGGACAGAACATCGCATATGTTCGCCCGCCGCAGCGAACGCAAACATACTATGTTCGCCAGGAACTATTCACCGGCAAACTATTCGCGACATCACTAGTAGTAAATAGAAATTATTAAAAAGAAAAAAAAAGAAAAAAACATTTTTTTAAAAAAAATTAATAAAAAAAAATAATAATTTTTTGTGATTAAATATTTCAAAATTAATATTAATATCTTGAAATATTATTAAAATAATTTTTGGAAAAATTGAGTTAATTTTTCATATTTCAAAATTATTAATATTTTTGAAAATATAATTTTTTTTTTCTCTTGTTGGTCAAAATTGTATTAGCGTTCTAATTTAACTAAATACTAAGCCAATATAATAATGTCTGTTACTAGAAGTGAATCAATTAATTCTATACATAGTGTTGAAATATGTTCCCCAAGATTACCGCTCACTCAGGGCTATGTCCTTAAGATGGACATTATAGGCTACATTTAAAAGAGGTTTAATATTGCGGGTGAATTAAATGATTATATGGCTATGCTTGCAATTAAGGCTAAAAATATTGCTATTGATGATGGAAGGTGGAATGAAAAAAGTGAATTATTCCAAGAATTATTAAAAATTAATGAATGCAAAAATCTCAAAAAAATGGAATGAACTAATACTAAAATCGTGGCCCCTTGTAATATGCATTATTGACAAAATGTCTACACTGCTTATAGAAAAGGAATTGCAAATACAGGGGCTAGATGATGGTATTCGCTCATCACACAAGTGCGAAGAGAGTTTAGAAATGGCCGAAAATGAAATTGTTACTGTCAGGGTGCCAGGAATCAGACTGAGATGAGAAGTGCAAAAATAATCACACCATTATTAATAGCAAAAAATAATAAAAAGTCCACAAGTCAAATAACAAGCCAGGAATCAAAACCAGAGCTGGTAGTCAGACGAGCAGAGTCAGGAGCCAAAGCGAATAGTCAGACGAGCCGAGTCAGGAGCCAAAGCGAGTAGTCAGATGAGCCGGAATCAGGAACAAGGAGAACAGCAGAGTCAGGAACAAGCCAAGGATCAGGAACCAGGAGGGACGTCAGACAGGTCTGACACAACGCAAGGGCAAAGTATACTGAACAGAGGCCCTTTAAATAATAAGTGATGACATCACATTTCTGAGACTGCAACCTGTCTCACACGGATGATGTACACCCGTCTGACCATAAAAGAGCGTGCAGGAAATGAGCAGCATCACACACTATGCACCAGAGTCAGCAAGAGAGGTGAGTAAAACCCTGACAGTTACATTTAAAGGGACACTGTACTCAAAAATGTTCCTTCGTGATTCACATAGAGCATGCATTTTTAAGCAACTTTCTAATTTACTCCTATTATCAAATTTTCTTCATTCTCTTGGTATGTTTATTTGAAAAGCAAGAATGTAAGTTTAGATGCCGGCCCATTTTTGGTGAACAACCTGGGTTGTCCTTGCTGATTGGTCAGCACCAATAAACAAGTGCTGTCCATGGTCCTGAATCAAACATTTGCTGGCTCCTTAGCTGAGATGCCTTCTTTTTCAAATAAAGATAGCAAGAGAGCGAATTAAAATTGATAATAGAAGTAAATTACAAAGTTGTTTAAAATTGCATGCTCTATCTGAATCATTAAAGAAAAAATTTGGGTTCAGTATCCCTTTAAGCAAGACATGGCTGCCTTAGATAAGCATAACCTAAATTTACTAGCGTTAAATAAACAAGTCATGCAAAGCCAGAAAGAACTTAGGCCTAGATTTGGAGTTTGGCGGTAGCTGTGAAAACCAGCGTTAGAGGCTCCTAACGCTGGTTTTAGGCTACCGCCGGTATTTGGAGTCAGTCAGGAAAGGGTCTAACGCTCACTTTTCAGCCGCGACTTTTCCATACCGCATATCCCCTTACGTCAATTGCGTATCCTACCGGATCATGGACCTCTTCAGCTCCCGCTTGGATGATGACTTCAGCCGGATCATGGACCTCTTCAGCCCCGCCCGCTTGGGCTTGGATCAGGACATCGGAGGAGCTCTTCTGGATCAATCGGTGAACCTGGTATGGTGAAGATAAGGTAGGAAGATCTTCAGGGGCTTAGTGTTAGGTTTATTTAAGGGGGGTTTGGGTTAGATTAGGGGTATGTGGGTGGTGGGTTGTAATGTTGGGGGGGGTATTGTATGTGTTTTTTTACAGGCAAAAGAGCTGAATTCTTTGGGGCATGCCCCGCAAAGGGCCCTGTTCAGGGCTGGTAAGGTAAAAGAGCTTTGAACTTTAGTAATTTAGAATAGGGTAGGGCATTTTTTTATTTTGGGGGTCTTTGTTATTTTATTAGGGGGCTTAGAGTAGGTGTAATTAGTTTAAAATTGTTGTAATATTTTTCTGATGTTTGTAAATATTTTTTTATTTTTTGTAACTTAGTTCTTTTTATTTTTTGTACTTTAGTTAGTTTATTTCATTGTATTTATTTGTAGATATTGTATTTAATTAATGTATTGATAGTGTAGTGTTAGGTTTAATTGTAGGTAATTGTAGGTATTTTATTTAATTAATTTATTGATAGTGTAGTGTTAGGTTTAATTGTAACTTAGGTTAGGATTTATTTTACAGGTAATTTTGTAATTATTTTAACTATTTTAGCTATTGTACCTGGTTAAAATAAATACAAAGTTACCTGTAAAATAAATATAAATCCTAAAATAGCTATAATATAAATATAATTTATATTGTAGCTATATTAGGATTTATTTTACAGGTAAGTATTTAGCTTTAAATAGGAATAATTTATTTAATAAGAGTTAATTAATTTCGTTAGATGTAAATTATATTTAACTTAGGGGGGTGTTAGTGTTAGGGTTAGACTTAGCTTTAGGGGTTAATACATTTATTAGAATAGCGGTGAGCTCCAGTCGGCAGATTAGGGGATAATGTTTGAAGTTAGGTGTCGGCGATGTTAGGGAGGGCAGATTAGGGGTTAATACTATTTATGATAGGGTTAGTGAGGCGGATTAGGGGTTAATAACTTTATAATAATAGCGGTGCGGTCCGCTCGGCAGATTAGGGGTTAATAAGTGTAGCAGGTGGAGACGATGTTGTGGGGGGCAGATTAGGGGTTAATAAATAAAATATAGGGGTCGGCGGTGTTAGGGGCAGCAGATTAGGGGTACATAGGGATAATATAAGTAGCGGCGGTTTACGGAGCGGCAGATTAGGGGTTAAAAATAATATAAAGGGGTCAGCGATAGCGGGGGCGGCAGAATAGGGGTTAATAAGTGTAAGGTTAGGGGTGTTTAGACTCGGTACATGTTAGAGTGTTAGGTGCAGACGTAGGAAGTGTTTCCCCATAACAAACAATGGGGCTGCGTTAGGAGCTGAACGCGGCTTTTTTGCAGGTGTTAGGTTTTTTTTCAGCTCAAACAGCCCCATTGTTTTCAATGGGGGAATCGTGCACGAGCATGTTTTTGAGGCTGGCCGCGTCCGTAAGCAACTCTGGTATCGAGAGTTGCAGTGGCGTTAAATATGCTGTACGCTCCTTTTTTGGAGCCTAACGCAGCCATTCTGTGGACTCTCAATACCAGAGTTATTTTAAAGGTGCGGCCAGAAAAAAGCCAGCGTTAGCTACGCGGGTCGTTACCGACAAAACTCTAAATCTAGCCGTTAGTGAATTAAAAAGACAATATCGTCATAATGAAAACCCCTCTATTAGCAATGAGGATAATGCAGATAATTCTACATTCCTTACAGAATTGATAAGAAATGAACTGCAGAAATTTAGGGAAGAATTTAAACAAAGGACCCCTATTGGGTCCGAAATATACTTCCCTAATAGACAGTCACCTCATGTTATAAGTTTAGGTAACTGCTATAACTCAGAGGAGGGGGAGGGCATCTCTAGTAGTGAGTCAGAGGGCGGAGCCAGCTACCCAAATAGCCCACGTAGTACTAATGTACGTAGGGGGTTTCCCCATAGTAAATATAGGGCAGATAGGGGGCACTCCAGCCCCAAAAATAAGGTCCCTAGGAAAGCCCAAGATACGTCTAATTACTTTCTTAAAGGATGCTGTACCAAATTTTTTCAAAAAACGGAACCACTTCTATAATTTAACATTTAGAGAACTATGAAAATGATTTATCCATAATGAATGTTACTAGTGAGCAGTCAAAAATTTAATTTCTGCCCTGGGTATTTGAAGGTAAACATCACAAATTCTTTGCTTCACTAAAGGATATGAATATTCATTCCTAGAGTGAAACAAAAAATCAGTGCAGAAAAGAATTTGGGCAATATCGCACTAAAACCACTACAAAAATAGCTGTATACGGTTTGAAATGTGGCGCGAATCAAAGCCCAATTAAATTCCTTTCTGTACTGAAAAGTGCCTACAGTATGGCCGAAGAGAAGACTACCCCATATTTGAAAGCTCAGAATTTGTAAATTTTTCGAAGCATTGCCTGCGCACATAAAGCTTAATTTAGTTAGATATTTTAATGAGCACTGTTCATTGGACTGGCAGATCAAAGAGAGTAAAAAGTTATACTCTATTAAGCAGTCCGGTGAACAGGGGGTTAAAAGGGAACCAAAACCCAGTTCCAAAATTGTGGCAGAAACTAGGGTGTCACCTAGCCCCATCAATTTGGAGTCTAACAAGAAAACTTATGCGGAAGTGGCCTGAGAAAACAGGCCTTCCCCACAAAGTTTTAACTCTGCCCCTCCCCCATCACGGCTGAGATGCAGAGAGAATATACTCAAAATGGGGGGCTTACCCAGGTAAATAATTATGCCCAAAGAGATGAAAACCCAAAAGGTTATCGGTATCCCCGTAAAAGTAAATACCAAAAGTGGCAAAAATACTCTCAGGGTAAACAGACACCCCAAGTAAACAGTGCTCCCCAAAATATTAACGCTGAACAAGTTGAACCCCAAAGACAACCACGTCAAAATAGGAACAATAGCTATAATTCTGATGGATCCCAAGGATCCAGGAATCAGTACCCTGGGACATTTAAAAAAATCGGTCCATGGGTAAAAACAACTTGTCCATTCAAGTGGGCCAACTCAGTACACAAGTTAGTCAATTATGTACACTATTTACTAATATGAGTCAAGTTTTGACAGCTCAGAACCCTAATAATCCTTTTTTAGGGGTACAGCCAGTGGCCAGCAGTGGACCACAGGCACAGTCATAAATACTGCAGTATTACCTGAGAGAGGGGGGAGAGATATACCAAATGGAATCATAAATGACAATAATGGTACTAATCATGTTCTATACCTACAGACCGGAAACGGACGATTTAGCTGTGATGACGAGCAACCTCAGCTTGAAAGCTCTAGCAAATCTTTTCCCTTGCAGTATTCTCTTAACCTTATTTCTACAGATGCAGTAAACAGGAATCTGGCCAGCCCTATTTTAGAGGAGGGGACCGGTAAGAATGAGAGTTCTTCTGCATCAGGTAACATGGCGAATACAGTTAACACATTGCGAAGCCCACAATTGTGTAATCATGCCAATTTTATGTGTGAAATGGTAGAAACTGCAGGGAGATATTATGTATTAGCTGAGCTCCAGGATTCAGTCTCCAACCCTATAATGGGATTAATTAATACTGGGTCTCAGGCAACTATTTTATCCCACAGGTACTACACACAGCTAAATAAGCTAATACCCCACACCACCACCTAAAATAAAAGAATTTGATGGTTCACTAAAAGGTATTGGGGGTGACTCTCTAAAAGTCTACGGTACTGCATGGTTAAAATTTAAACTGGGGATTCGGGAACAGGGTAATAAGACACCCTATCATTATAGTGGATCTGCCAACTGATCATTTAATTGTTGGTAGTGATCTCCTGAAGCGATTAAGCACCATAATTGATTGCATAAATAATGTAATTTGGTCACAAGTAAAAAGGCCTATCAATTATGAGCGATCTGGTATATCCCTGAATCCCTATTCTACAAATAGATGATCAGACTCCTTTAAGTGGCTCTGATGGTAATACTTTTAAAATTTCTCCTAGAAAGATAGCAAATATTTCCTTAGATGGCGATGTATTAACCATATCTCTCTACAAGGGGGATCATAAAATACCAAAAGGGGGAGGCCACACTCAATACCTTGCAGTAACTGAGAGAGTTAAGGATGATCTATTTATCCCTATGCAAGTGCATTACCTTGGTAAAACCAAATATGCTAAATTGAACTTAAAACAGGAAGCTAGCTATATAAGCGAAGGCTTATTAGCACAGATCGCTGAACTAAAGGTGATTAAATATCTTTCTCCCCAAGACCACTGTGTCCACGGCCTGGATGACAGGTCTGAAAGCTATAATGTCACAGCTAAATGTTTATTATCTATCTCTATAGGTAATAAATCAGCAAAGCACCTGTTTTTAGTTTTAAATACTCCCCATAATCAAATATACATTGACAATGATCTCTTACATAGATATGCCATACCAATAGATTTGATTAACTCTTGCCTCTGGAGCAGGTTAAAGGGGTACCCTGAAGTATTTCAGGATGAAAATGCCGCTCTGAAATCAAACCAGCAATTGCCATATGCTGTGAATATGCAGGTGTCTAACAATGTTGTAATCCATGCTGGGGCTGATAAATTCCTCTTATCCTTACAGGTAAAAAGAGGTCAGAAATTAAAAACTTCTGAAACACTAATTTGCATCTTCCATAGAATGCAAAATCTGGGTATAACAATGACCCATACTCCTAAGGTAAATATTGGAACTATTCCAATACATGTTATTGTGCATAACATGACCCCACAGGATATAACCTTATCCAAGGGAACTACCATAGGATATGCACAGGAATCAAGTTATTACACTGAATTCCAGAATAATGTAATTGGGCTAATACCTGAAAGATATTTAACTGAAGAACAATTAATAGAACAATCCTTTGCATCTATGCCAGAGGGACTATTTATAATTCAGTCCATTTATCCCTTCAGCTCAGAGGAAGGCATCTGTAAAATTGAAGAAGCCTCTCTAGTATTTGATCAGCCGATCAAAGATCAAGAATACCCCAATACCCGGAGTCATGGGGGCAATGTAAATTATAATCAAGGGGACCTCACCTCTAGGTTGGAAGAAGCCTATGAGATAGGACAGCCTGAAATCTTTCCAGGATTTCAGCAAATAGTCGAAGAGCAAATATTTTTAGCTAATGGCTGTTCCAGTGATGATGAACGCCAACAGCTACGAGAATACCCGATAGAGTACAAGGATATTTTTGCTAGTGATTCTTATGACTGTGGGACTACAGACTTGCACATTGCAAGAATCCAAACAGATCCCAATGCACCATCTGTCTTTGTTAAACAATACAGACTTCCTTTAGCCTCATATGATTCTCTTGCAGAAATCATAAGGAACCTGGAAGAAAGGGGTATTATTCGACAGGTGCACAGCTCTTATAACAATCCTATTCTAGGTGTTCTTAAGCCCAATGGACAATGGCATTTGTGTGCTGATTTAAGACAGATAAAAAAGCGAGTGTACATGTCTGGCTGGCCTGTGCCATATATTGACCAGTGCCTAGCGCAGATGCAGGGATCCAAAATATTCACTGCCATTGATTGTGCACAGGGATATTGGACCATAAAGGTACATGAAGAGGACCAGTATAAGCTTGCATTCTCATTCCAAAAGGTCCAGTATGCATTCCAAAGGCTCCCGTTTGGATACATAAATTCTGGACATGAATTTGATGTATTCATGCATAAGGCTATGCCTGATGCACTGGAAAGGGGGACCTTATCTTATGTTGATGATGTCCTAATCAAAAGCACAGACTTTGAAAAACACATAACAGAGCTTAAACACATCCTTAGCCAACTTAAAAGGGCAGGTGTCAAATTATCCCTACAAACAGCTAAATGGTGCCGCACTTGTGTAAACTTCTTGGGACATGAAGTTACTTCTGAAGGGTTAAATCCTCAGAAGAAAAAGGTGGAAGCTATAATAAATTCTAAAAACCCAACTAACTTAAAAGAATTGAGATCATTCCTGGGTATGACAAATTATTCTCACAAATTTATTGATAATTATGCAGAATTTGCTAAACCACTACTACTTCTTCTAAAGAAGGATGTGAAATGGCACTAGAGTGAGACTCAAGAAACAGCCTTTAGAGAGCTGAAGAGAAAACTCACTCAATCACCTTGCTTAGCATACCCTGAAGGGGGTAAACTTTTCTACTTAGAGACAGGTTACACAGATATAAGCATAAATGCTGTTTTGTACCAAAAACATGATAATTTAGGCAAAGTCATTGCTTATGCGAGCAAAACTCTATCCCCGGTAGAAATAAAATTTATTGATTGCGAAAAAGCCCTCTAACTACTGTATGGGCTCTACAAAATTTCCGCAGCTATATACAGGGCAAGTAAATTATTGTAGAAACGGCCTACCATCATTTGTTATATCTGCAAAGTGAGAGAATAAGAGATGGGAATTTGTCTAATAACCGCATACCAGCTTGGACTCTTTCCTTACAAGGCTGGCCTTTAGAAATTTGCTACAAGCAGAATAAAAAGAATCCAGTCACACAGGGGCTTGCTGAGCTCCATGACTGTAATGCTAAGGATCATGGGGAAGAGTTATTAGAAGATGATTTCCTGGAGGAACAATTGCTTTCCCCATATAAAATATACAATGAGGACCAGTGTCAAACATTACCTTGGGTATATGTTGATGGCTGTTCTTACCATGCCACTATTAATAATAAGCACAGATTAGTCGCCGGCATTGATATAACATGGGCAAGTAGATTCCCAAGCATTTCTGTAGATTTCAACATTGGACCAAGATCCAGTCAAGTTTCAGAACTAACTGCTGTTCTAAAAACCATTGAGATGGCTATTGAACACGGTATTCATGAATTTGTGATCATTACTGACTCAAATTATGTGCGTGACAGTTTTGTTGAATACCTACCAACTTGGAAAATAAATGGCATGCAGAAAACTAACAACAAACCAGTCAAACATGGCAAGTTGTTCTGCGAGATTGATAATCTAGTGGTGTCCAATGATTTAACCATACACTGGAAAAAGACCAAGGGTCATTCCAGGGTTATAGGTCCTGATAAGGAAGGCAATGATCTTGCGGATTGATTAGCCAAACAAGGAGCCATAACTGGAGAACTCCTTAATATTGACCACTTAATGGGTGCAATCCAGGTAGAAGCCATTACCAGAAACCAGGCTAAACAGAGTGAGCCTAACTTGGTACAATGGAGTCAGGATTCTCCTAGTGAGGACCTGATCACTAGTCAAAAAGAAGACCCCATTGTAGGCATCTTCTATAAACACATAGAAAATCCTGAAAGCAACCCCATCTCAAAAGAGGACAGTATTGGTAGGGAAGATCTTAGAATCTTAATGAAATCCAAATCCCAATTCAAGTTACAGGATGGTTTGTTAGTTAGAACCTCCAAAACTGGCATCCAGCAATGGGTGGTACCTACCAAGTTCAGAGGTCTAATGCTTCAACATGCCCATGATGCTCCCACATCTGGCCACCGTGGTGCCAAGCTCACGTACAAAATATTGCGTGATTACGCCTTTTGGCCACATATGTTGAAAGATGTTCAAACTTATTGTCAAGGTTGTTTAATCTGTCCACAGTTCCAACCCACTGCACCAATGCATAGAGCACCATTGCAGAAAAGGGGGATGGTAATGCCAAGGTGAGATATACAAATGTATTTTATTGGTCCAGTAACAAGGTCATCAAGAGGTAACAAATACATGTTGACAGTAACATGCCTATTCACTAAATGGGTAGAGTGCATCAGTGCACCTAACAATAGTGCTGAAACATGCGCAGATTTGCTCATCAACCACGTGTTTTCCAGATTTGGTTTGCCCCAAATAATCGAATCTGATCGGGGAACCCACTTCACTAGCGAAGTGATGACCAAGATGTGGAAAATACTAGGGGTCAAAAGAAAGCTCCATATTGCATATAGAGCTGCCTCAAGTGGTGGTGTAGAGCATTACTGTTAGGTCTGGCTATCTCTCTCAGGAGAAATAGTAAATTCTAAAGGATACTCAGTTGCGGGACTAAAATTGTGGAAATGTATCACAGCGTATTCAAGCTGAAACAAACAGAAAAGTAACAGCGAAGAATATAATGTGAGTTAATGTAATAATTGCCTGCTTGATCCCAATGTTCCAAGTTAAAGCAGAGGGAAATATTGTGAAGCAGTAAATTAACTGAGAAAGAACTGTCTATACTATAACTAATATCCCTACAATAAATCTACCTAAACCTTTCATGGATGCCACTTTTAACTCATAATCCTGTTGCTTCACAGGAGTGTGCTATTTCCACAGCAGAGTTGCAGCATCTAAGTTCACAAGAGACTCTCCTACTAATGTAAGGTAAAGTTCAATCAAGTGGTATACAGCGCTGAGAGAGCTCAGTGCTGCGGTAGCTGAGAGGGAGTGAGACCGCTCTGCCCGTTACCTGTTACGTCACAGGGGGGCGTGGTCCTATGCCGTGAAGCGGCGAGTATAGCGATCCGGTAGCAAACAAACCTTCAGGCTACAAATCCCCAGGAGTGGTGGCAAGAGTGAGTGTAAGTGGTGCGGTCAATCTCCTTAACGGATCCGTTACTAACAACCTGTGTGCTTGTCTTGTAACTCCGGAGTAAGGCTGGGATGTTTTGTAATCCTTGTAAACAGGGTAGCGTAAATGTCTCCGATAGAAACACACCTCCTTCTATGTGACGGTCAGCAAATAGTTTGGCAGAGAGTATGAGAAGCAGAAAGCTGGCGGTTTGAGATTCAGTGAAAATCTCCAAGAGGTTAGCTTCCAGGAATAGGCTTAATGAGAGAGAGCTGGTTGTCAGCAGTAGCTGAGAGGTCAGACATACAGGTCTGCAATCCAAAATACTAAGCACCTGTCTGATCTTGACTGACAGGATTTATAGAGGAAGTGGGAGGAGTAAAGAAAAGGTAAAATCCTGACATCACCCCCTCCTCAAAGAAGCGTTCCCAGAGCTTGAGGTCTCGGCCGATCGGGATGCCTGTGGTGGTAAAGGGAGACGAGAGCTGGGGCATGTAGATGGGAAGCTGGCTCCCAGGAATCTTCGTCCGTTGAATAGCCCTTCCAGCGGATGAGATATTCCAAGCCACCATCACGATATCTAGAATCAAGGACCGACTGTACTTCGTACTCCTCCGAAGCAGGTAATTGAGACGTGGACGGCAACACCAATCGGGTACCGCTGCTCCGTAGAGCCGGTTTGAGTAGGGAGACGTGAAAACTGGGGTGCATACGCATAGAAGCTGGTAAGTCCAGAGTGACAGCATTAGGGTTTTTCACCCTTGTGATGGGAAAAGGCCCTATGAATAGTTTACCTAGCTTCTTGCTAGGCACACGAAGCATGAGATTTTTCGTAGATAGCCAAACAAGGTCTCCCACTGAATAAGATGGGGGAGTACGATGCCTAAGGTCGTAATGATGCTTCTGACTGTTTTGGGCTTGAAGGATATTAGAGCGGAGTGTATGGAAGGTTTCCAGTAAAGAACTGGATAGGTCATCAACTTTAGGTGAGTTGGGGATAGTCCCAGGTGAGATATGTATAGTGGGATGATACCCGTAGTTGGCAAAGAATGGTGTCATTTTCGTGGTGGAGTTGAGTGAATCATTGAAAGCGAACTCTGCCATAGGAAGAAACTGAACCCAATTGTCTTGATGTTGTGAACAATAGGCACGTAAGTACTGTTCCAGCCACTGGTTGGCTCGTTCCGTTTGGCCGTTAGTTTGGGGATGGAACGAGGTACTGTAACGATGATCAATCTGAAGGAGAGATGATAGTTGTTTCCAAAACTTAGACGTAAATTGTGTACCACGATCGGATGTTAGGATACGTGGTACTCCATGTAATCTCACTATATGCTGAAGGAACAAGTGCGCTGTTTCGGCAGATGTTGGCAGCTTGTGGAACGGGATAAAGTGTGCCATCTTGGTGAACAAGTCTATTGCAACCAGAATGGTATTTTGTTTCAAGAGAGGGGAAGTTCAACAATGAAATCCAGACCAACATGCTGCCAGGGTTTGTCCTGGACCTGAATGGGCATGAGGAGACCATATGGGGATCTATTCTCAGGCTTTGTTGTTGTACAGACAACACAGGATTTAACATATTGAGAGACACTGTGAGTTAAATCCGGCCACCAGTAATCCCGGGAAATCTTTTCTGCTGTTCTGTTGATACCTTGATGTCCAGAGGTAGGTGGATCATGGAAGCGTTCTATAATGGATCCCCTGAGAGAGGGGGGAATGTAGAGTTTCTGTAGATGGTAAAAATGTCCATCGGTTTTTTAGAGAGCTTGTTAAGGGGTATTTGTTTATCCAACCTTATGGAATCTCGTAACTGAGTTGGATGGAAGTCAGATAGTCCAATGAAACGTTCGCTGGGTATGATCTGCTTTGTGAGAGGTGGACATATAGGGATGTCATCCATCCTGGAGAGGGCATCAGCTTTATGGTTCTTATTTGCTGGTTTATAGACTATGATGAAGTTGAAGCGTGAGAAATATAGGTACCAGCGGATTTGCCGGGAGGAAAGGTTCTTATTCGTCTGTAGGTACTCAAGATTTTTGCGATCTGTGAATATCGTTATTGGTTGTTCAGTGCCCTCTAGGAGATGCCTCCAGTGTTCGAGTGCACGTTTAATGGCAAGGAGCTCCTTTTCCCCTATAGGGTAGTTGCGTTCGGCAGGTAACATGATCTTAGAATAGTATGCGACTGGATGAATGGGTCCAGAGGGGGATGGTCTCTGGGAGAGAACCGCACCAACTGCGTAGTCAGAGGAGTCAACCTCCAGGATGTAAGGTAGAGACGGATCAGGGAAAGATAGGATTGGAGCTGTGGTGAATCTGTGCTTTAGGTTGTTGAATGCGTCCGTAGCCTCTGTGGTCCATTCAAACGGAGTTGTTACTGCTGTAAGACGGGACAAGGGTTTAGCAATCTGTGAGAAGTATTTCATGAACTTCCTGTAGTAGTTCGCGAAGCCGAGGAAGCATTGTACCCTTTTTCTACTTTTGGGCCTGACCCAGTCCCTAACTGTTTGGACCTTAGTATCTTCCATTTTTATTCCTTTAGGACTGATGTAATATCCTAGATAGGACAATTCTGTGGTATGGAATGAGCATTTCTCCAGCTTTGCATATAAGTGGTGTTCTCTTAATCTTGATAAAACCTTCCTGACGTGTTGGACATGATCTTGTTCTGAATTGGAGTAAATGAGAATATCATCGAGATAAATTACTAGACAAGTGTCTAGAAGGTCTCTGAAGACGCTGTTGACAAAGTGCTGAAATGTGGCAGGGGCATTGCATAGCCCAAAAGGCATAACCAAGTATTCAAAATGCCCGTATCTGGTGCGGAATGCCGTAAGCCACTCATCTCCCTTTCTAATCTGGACGAGGTTGTACGCCCCACGTAGGTCAAGTTTCATAAAATTTTTTGCTTGGTAGAGCCTTTCAATGAGTTCGGGGATAAGTGGTAGAGGGTAGCGGTTCTTTATGGTCCTCTTGTTCAATTCACGGTAATCTATTATCGGTCTGAGACTGGAATCTTTATTTCTGACAAAAAATATTCCTGCACCAGCTGGAGAAGTTGAGGGACAGATGAAACACTTCCGTAAATTTTCATCGATGTATGACTTAAGATGTTCTAATTCGGGTTGGCTGAGTGGGTAGAGGTGACCATAAGGGATGGTAGCTCCTGGTTGCAATTCTATAGGACAGTCATATACACAGTGCAGTGGTAAAGTCTCTGCTTGTTTTTTGCTAAACACATCAGAAAAATCTGAGTATTGTTGGGGGAGAGAGAAGGCGGGTTCTGTGAGTTGTAGTAGGCAATCGTTGTGTAGAAAGTAATGCTGCTTGCAAAATGGTGAGGACAGGGTGAGTTGTAGGCTACCCCAATCAATCTGGGGCTGATGTTGTTGTAGCCAATGTAAGCCTAGAACAACTGGGAAAAGAGGAGATGGAAGAATATCAAAAGCTAAGCTCTCTGTGTGACCATCAGTAGTTGTGACTTGTATAGGCACAGTATTGTGTGTGATGGGACCAGAGGAGATGGTAGAACCATCAATAACACGAATGGAAACAGGGTTATCTTTGCGAATAATTGGAATTTTTTTTACAACAATATCTTTGTCAATATAATTGCAATATGCACCAGAGTCGATGATTGCTTCAGTGTTGCAGGTTCTGTTTACTCCCCATTGTAAAAGTAAAGAGAGATTACAGTAAGTAGGTTGTTTTCCATTGATGTGAGTAGAGAAGAAATGGAACTTACTTTTCTTTGTCTTGAGCAGTACATCGCATTCATGCACAGTGTGTGCAGGGTTAGCACAGTACATACACAGTTGGAGGTTTCTTCTTCTTCTTTCTGTGGGTGAAAGAGGACCACGAATGACTCCAATCTCCATTGGTTCAGGTTGTAGCTTGGATGGTGTAGTAGTAGAATATCTCGTCTGCGAGGGGACGTTAGGATCTGAGTAGACTCTTTCCTGTCTTTTCTCTCTGAGCCTTCTATCAATCTGGATGGCGAGTTTCATGAGAGCTTCAAGCGTAGAGGGTATTTCTATTCTTGCCAGTTCGTCTTTAAGCTGATCTGAGAGACCGAGGCGGAACTGATTCCTCAGAGCCATGATATTCCACTGGGAATCCATGGCAAACTGCTTGAATTCAGTTATATATTCCTCTACAGCCCGGCGTCCTTGTTTTAGGCTCCTCATCTTGTTTTCAGCCGTGAGCTGTACGTCGGTATCTTGATACAATTCGTCCATGGTGGCATAGAAATCATCCAATGAAGACAGAATGGGATTGTTGGTTTCATAGCAGGTATCGGCCCAGACCCTAGGCTCACCTCTCAAGAAAGAAATGATGGTGAGAACCCTAATCCTGTCATTGTTGTAAGTTTTGGGTTTGAGGTTAAATAATAGATTGCAGGCATTTTTGAATTGCCGGTACACCTTACGGTTGCCAGAGAAGAGATCCGGCAATGAAACTTGAGGTTCTGGTGTGGAGTCAGGTACTGGAGATTTAGACATGGAATCCTGAGATCATCTGTCAGGGTGCTGCGTGGAAGATATGTAGATCTACGTTCAACACCAAGGAAGAAAACAAACGCTTCACTCTCCGGTCTTTTTCATCGATGTTTATTACTCACAAAAAATTATATCACATCATTCCCAAACGTTTCAACACCAATTGGTGTCTTTTTCAATGGGTATTTGCGAAAATTCTTTTGTCCCAAAGGCTCCTAAAAACTATTCCCAACCGCTTACCTATAAATCCCCATATGTGCTGTCGTCACTTCCGGTGCCACGGAGGCCGCTCCCGCTTGCGCTCGTCACCGTTCCTTCTCAGCCGCATGGCTAATTACCATAGCTCTACCTGCATGATGTCATATACACACACGCAGTACACTTAGGCTGTGCGCATGTCGGGAGCTAGCAACTCCGATAGTACCGGACTAACTGTTGTAAACATGTGATCTAAAAAACTCACTAACCTTTGCTTTATTGATAAAAAGTGCTAAAAAAGCACTATGTGAGACCCTTAATATATCCTATTTACACAGTAGACCTAATACCAAATCTATTATATCTATTATATCTCAGTTATGTTCATCTAGGGGGTTCTATATTTACACAACGTATCTTTATTCATCATTCCCCCAATTTTTGTGCTGACATAACAACTATTCTATAGATAATAATATAAGGATGGTATAGAAATGGGGTTATTATTTTAGTGGAGGAGCTTATCATAATAACATTCATCCCTAATGAAGTAAAGTAGAAACTTGTTTAAGGCCGCAACAATACACTGCATCCTGGAGTTTCTTCGATTTGTACTATCCTTATCCCATCTACTATATACAAATGGATAGTCCAGTCAATTTGAGCAGAGGTGACCTAGATCAAACAATCCTAGACATCCCCTCAAAGGAAAACATTAAAATCCAGTTGTATATTGAGTCCTTTCGGTAGATCCAAGAGGTTTCCACCTGGAGGAGTTTGGTATTCCTGTCTCCCCCTCTCCGTAGGGGCGGCACATGATCTATGAGTATGGTCCTTAGACTTGCAGCTGTGTGTCCTGCCTGGAGAAAATGTCGAGCCACCGGTTGATCCGACTCTCGTTTCTCAATCGCTAGCCTAATTGCATGGCGATGATTGGCCATCCTCTTAAGGAAAGTGGTAGATGTTTTCCCCACATACATCAGGGAACACGGACACATCAATACATAGATCACGTAAGTACTAAGGCACAACAGCCTATGTAGAATCTTATACTTCCTCCCAGTGTGTGGGTGATGGAAGTACATCCCAGTCAACATACTATTACACGTAGTGCAGTCCCCACACCTGTAGCGTCCCAGTTTCCTTTTTGCATCCAACCATGTCCCTTTCTCATAACACTTTGTTGGGTCATTGTGGACCAAAATATCCTTCAGATTGGGTGCTCTTTTGTATACCATCCGTGGGGCTTTCATACGTGTAAATGGTAAAGTCTTGTCTGAGCTCACAATTTCCCAGTTCTTTTTTACCGACTCTGCCAGAATCTTGGATATGGGGTTGAACGTTGTTACAAAGTTGATGTTATCACTTACATCCTCCACATTTTTCTTCACACCCTGAGGCAGAAGCAGTGACTTTTGATCTTGTTGCGCCAGTTCGGTATATACCTTTTTTATCAATTTTCTTCCATAACCTCGCTGTTCCAATTTATTGACCATTTCTTCCTCTTGAATCCTCCTTGTCTCCGGCAGTGTATTATTGCGTACCACTCGCGTGAGCTGAGAGGAGACAACTCCTCTTTTTTGATGTCCCGGATGGTAGCTTGTGGACAGTAGTAAGGAGTTTTTATCAGTAGGCTTTGAGTATAATGAGGTGGAAAATTTACAACCCTCATCATCAGTGTAAATTGTGATATTTAAGTCCAGAAACGGTATACTCTTACTATCACAGGAGTTCTTAAAACGAATAGTAGATTCAATATTGTTAAGAGTATCAACCCATTTCTTCAAGGATTCCTCTGTCCCTCGCCATACTAGAAACACATCATCAATATATCTTACGTATAGCTTGATACAGTCTATCATAAGAATTTGCATAATCGTGATCTCATACCAAGCCATATATAAATTGGCATATGCGGGAGCCATATTTGAACCCATTGCAGTTCCTGATACTTGTAAGAAATAATCCTTCTCAAATTTGAAAAAATTATTTTCTAAACCAAAAGTTAGAAGTTCTAATAGGAACTCAATGGGTGGTCCCGCAGATGCCAATGAACTGCTCAATATTGATCTAAGAGCCTGTATCGTGCCACCATGGGGGATGGCGGTGTACAGGCTGTCAACGTCCATAGTAACTAATAGGTCACCAGGATTTAAGGTTTCCCAACTGAGTAACTTCCTGATAAGAGATGGAGAGTCTAATATGAAGGAGTATGATTCCTTAACAACTGGTTGCAGGTGATGGTCTATGAAAATAGCCACATTAGAGCACAAAGAATCCCGGGCAGACACAATTTGTCTGCCAGCGGGCTTTGTCAGTGTCTTGTGCACTTTAGGCAACAAATATAACACCGGAGTTACTGGAAATGGTGTAGTCATGAACTCAAGCTCATTTTCATTGATCATACATGACTCAAACCCACATTTCAGTATATGATCTAATTCCTTCTTAAAACCATTTATCAGATTTCCCCTTAGTTTACAATATACCCTACTGTCAGTCAATTGTCTATACGCCTCCTCTCTGTAATCAGAGTAGTTTTGTACAACAATTGATCCCCCCTTGTCCGCTGCATTTATGATGATGGTATGATCATCCTTTAGATTTTTTAGAGCCATTCTTTCACCTTTTGAGAAATTAGGAAATATTTTTTCCACTTTGGCTTGCTCACACGTATCACTGATCATGCGTGAAAAACTGTGGATAGAGGGATTATTATTAACAGGGTCAAATTTACTCTTGGTTTTGAAGTTGCTGAATGTGGGCTGTTCCTTGTTTTTAAAAAAATCTTTAATTTTAAGTTGTCTCTGTAGAGGAGGCGTACAGACAATTGACTGACAGTAGGGTATATTGTAAACTAAGGGGAAATCCGATAAATGGTTTTAAGAAGGAATTGGATCATATACTGAAATGTGGGTTTGAGTCAGGTATGATCAATGAAAATGAGCTTGAGTTCATGACTACACCATTTCCAGTAACTCCGGTGTTATATTTGTTGCCTAAAGTGCACAAGACACTGACAAAGCCCCCTGGCAGACCAATTGTGTCTGCCCGGGATTCTTTGTGCTCTAATGTGGCTATTTTCATAGACCATCACCTGAAACCAGTTGTTAAGGAATCATACTCCTTCATATTAGACTCTCCATCTCTTATCAGGAAGTTACTCAGTTGGGAAACCTTAAATCCTGATGACCTATTAGTTACTATGGACGTTGACAGCCTGTACACCGCCATCCCCCATGATGGCGGGATACAGGCTGTTAGATCAATATTGAGCAGTTCATTGGCATATGCGGGACCACCCATTGAGTTCCTATTAGAACTTCTAACTTTTTGTTTAGAAAATAATTTTTTCAAATTTGAGAAGGATTATTTTTTACAAGTATCAGGAACTGCAATGGGTTCAAATATGGCTCCCGCATATGCTAATTTATATATGGCTTGGTATGAGATCACGATTATGCAAATTCTTACGATAGACTGTATCAAGCTATACGTAAGATATATTGATGATGTGTTTCTAGTATGGCGAGGGACAGAGGAATCCTTGAAGAAATGGGTTGATACTCTTAACAATAATGAATCTACTATTCGTTTTAAGTACTCCTGTGATAAGTTGTCTCCTCTCAGCTCACGCGAGTGGTACGCAACAATACACTGCCAGAGACAAGGAGGATTCAAGAGGAAGAAATGGTCAATAAATTGGAACAGCGAGGTTATGGAAGAAAATTGATAAAAAAGGTATATACCGAACTGGCGCAACAAGATCAAAAGTCACTGCTTCTGCCTCAGGGTGTGAAGAAAAATGTGGAAGATGTAAGTGATAACATCAACTTTGTAACAAAGTTCAACCCCATATCCAAGATTCTGGCAGAGTCGGTAAAAAAGAACTGGGAAATTGTGAGCTCAGACAAGACTTTACCATTTACACGTATGAAAGCCCCACGGATGGTATACAAAAGAGCACCCAATCTGAAGGATATTTTGGTCCACAATGACCCAACAAAGTGTTATGAGAAAGGGACATGGTTGGATGCAAAAAGGAAACTGGGATGCTACAGGTGTGGGGACTGCACTACGTGTAATAGTATGTTGACTGGGATGTACTTCCATCACCCACACACTGGGAGGAAGTATAAGATTCTATATAGGCGGTCGTGCCTTAGTACTTACGTGATCTATGTATTGATGTGTCCATGTTCCCTGATGTATGTGGGGAAAACATCTACCACTTTCCGTGAGAGGATGGCCAATCATCGCCATGCAATTAGGCTAGCGATTGATAAATGAGAGTCGGATCAACTGGTGGCTCGACATTTTCTCCAGGCAGGACACACAGCTGCAAGTCTAAGGACCATACTCATAGATCATGTGCCGCCCCTACGGAGAGGGGGAGACAGGAATACCAAACTCCTCCAGGTTGAAACCTCTTGGATCTACCGATTGGATACAGTGGCCCCGAAAGGACTCAATATACAACTGGATTTTAATGTTTTCCTTTGAGGGGATGTCTAGGATTGTTTGATCTAGGTCACCTCTGCTCCAAGGGACTGGATTATCCATTTGTATATAGTAGATGGGATAAGGATAGTACAAATCGAAGAAACTCCAGGATGCAGTGTATTGTTGCGGCCTTAAAAAAGTTTCTACTTTACTTCATTAGGGATGAATGTTATTATGATAAGCTCCTCCACTAAAATAATAACCCCATTTCTATACCATCCTTATATTATTATCTATAGAATAGTTGTTATGTCAGCACAAAAATTGGGGGAATGATGAATAAAGATACGTTGTGTAAATATAGAACCCCCTAGATGAACATAACTGAGATATAATAGATATAATAGATTTGGTATTAGGTCTACTGTGTAAATAGGATATATTAAGGGTCTCACATAGTGCTTTTTTAGCAGTTTTTATCAATAAAGCAAAGGTTAGTGAGTTTTTTAGATCACATGTTTACAACAGTTAGTCCGGTACTATCGGAGTTGCTAGCTCCCGACATGCGCACAGCCTAAGTGTACTGCGTGTGTGTATATGACATCACGCAGGTGGAGCTATGGTAATTAGCCATGCGGCTGAGAAGGAGCGGTGACGAGCGCAAGCGGGAGCGGCCTCCGTGGCACCGGAAGTGACGACAGCACATATGGGGATTTATAGGTAAGCGGTTGGGAATAGTTTTTAGGAGCCTTTTGGGACAAAATAATTTTGGCAAATACCCATTGAAAAAGACACCAATTGCTGTCGAAACGTTTGGGAATGCTGTGATATAATTTTTTGTGAGCAATAAACATCGATGAAAAAGACCGGAGAGTGAAGTGTTTGTTTTCTTCCTTGGGGTTGAACGTAGATCTACATATATATATATTTTTTAATGTATATAGATTTGTCTTGGGCAGAAAATTATCGATTTATTTGTGCGACTGTAACTACAGCAGACCCCCCCCCCCTCTACCTTATACCTCTAAAGGATTCAAAGGAGAGCATTGGTCTCATTAGTTCAGTACAAACCCCTGGGGTGATGGAGCCAAATATTCTGTGTTTTGGCGGAAATAATGCTCAGAAGCCCCTTGAAGATTCTCAATATGCATTCTGATCTGGGAAAAGCATATGCCAAACTTCACTAACAGACACATGTGATAATTTAACACCATGGCTCACTGAATTTTCTTTTGAAGCTTAAATATATTCAGAAAAAGAACCATTTTTTTTTTTTAAAAAAAAGGATGTAGCTAATCTCATATAGGTGTGAATGATCCCCTGCCAAGCTGGTGGGTGAGGTTGTTTACTGTTAGGGGGGACTTAGTATTTTTAAGAGGTAAAGGAGCTGTTTAACTTAGGGCAATGCCCTACAAAGGGCCCTTTTAAGGGCTATTTTTAGTTTAGATTAGGGGTTGTTTTTATTTATGGGGTTTATTTTCATAGGGATTAGGTATAATTTTTTTATTTTTATAATTTTTGTTTATTTTTTTCTGTAATGTTAGAGTTTTTTATTTTTTGTTGTTTTAATTGGGGTTAATTTAGGGGGTGTTAGGTTAGGGGGTTTAGTAATTAAATTAGTTATTTGCGTTGTGGGGGTTTGACGGTATAGGGGTTAATATATTAATTAGGGTTATTGCGATGTGACGGTTTGGTGGATTAGGGGTTAATAGGTTAATTAGGGTTATTGCGATTTGGGGGTTTAGCGGGTTTAGAGGTTAATAGAATAATTAGGTTTATTGCGATGTGGAGGGTTGGCGGTTTAAGAGTTAATAGGATAAATAGTTTTATTGCGATTTGGGGGTTGGCGGTTAAGGGGTTAATATTTTAATTATGTTATTTACGGATTAGGGGTTAATTACTTTAATGTTTTGCAATGTGGGAGTTGACGGTTTAGGTGTTTGTTATACTTCATGCGGGCGGTTACGTGTTTTTATTTTTATATCTTTTGCTGGCGGTTACGTGTTTTTAAGTTATTTTGCGCAGGCGGTTGCGTGTTTTTCTTTTTTAAGGCTTCAGGTCTGCCTACGCTGCAACCAGGTGGATTCTTTTGGCTGCGCGTGCAGCCAACATTCCTTTGAGGATGCGTGCGCAACTGGCGACACTGACGGACACATTAAAAGATGTTCAGTATAGGACTTTTGTTACAAAACTCATGTGACCATGTAACCTAATGGTAGCTCTCTAGCTGTGGGCAGAGTCTACACTGAGAATGTCTAAGTGTTCATTTAGCACACAAAAAAGTAGTAAGTTGTTTGCTGTTTTTTAACACAATCTGTATCTCTTTAGTTTTACTCTGATAAAAAAATCTAAATAATCTTTATTTATTTCAATGTTTAACAGTATAATGAAAAAATTTCCAACATGGATAAGTCAATTTCAAGTTATACATCATTTAAAGGCACTGAACATTTGTACAATTAAGGCATTTAGATTAATTTCACTAAGATAGGTCCAGTTAAGATAAAGTATAATAGGGTCCAGTGTTTCGGTATGTGAACAATAACACAGTTGATCGAGATTTAGGCCCTGAGGGCAGTCTATATAGTGATTACTTTCATATAAACACCAATCAGCACCTCGCTATAACCTGTGTATACTATATTTTGCATACAAGAACCTGGGTCTCAAAACACACAGTCGCAATCCAGTCAGGGTAACAATGAGCCTGTGGACGTAGTCACTATTTGTCTTTGTGACCACTTAGATTGTGGGAGTGGGTCTAATTAGCGTGACTAGGCAAGTTGATGGGACTTTGAGATCTTGTTTCAGAGTATCCTGTCTAGTTGAGAAATGGGATTCCCATACAAATAGTAAATCAGCATAATAGTCTAGTTTCCCATTGGAGTAGTAAAAGTTTTTTTAGGTTAGGTTACGTTTCATCTGGTCTAACCACATATTGAGGGTAGGGGGGGAGTCTGTCTTCCACAGCCTCTGGATTATTTGCTTGGAGGTGCAGATCGCTAATTGAAAGAGTGATGCGTAATGTTTAAAGGGCAGTTTGGGGATTACACGGAACAGGTAAATTAAGGGGTCTAGGGATATGTCAAAAGTTAGTATGCTACTCAGGGTGGAGTTAACCTCCTTACAGAATTTTATAATCTTAGGGCATGTCCACCAAATATGGAAAGGTGTTCCTACTAGTGTGCATTTCCTCCAACAGCTTCTTGAAATATATATTTCAGCCTATGAGGGGTTAGGTACCAACAGAGGAGGGACTTGTAATTAGTCTCTAAGAGGGAAGAAGAATGCGCTGACTTTGATGTTTTTAAAAAGATAGTAAACCCCTCTTGCTCTGTTAGAGTATATGGAAGTTCCCTATACCAGGACAAGATAGTAGGTGTTCTGGTTATGTCTGGTGGGCTTATGAGGATTGAATAGAGTAGGGAGACGATATGTGAAGGTGTGTTTTGGATGCATAATTTCTCAAATGGGGTGAGGTCCCTAAGTATCAGGTGTTTTGATTTATGCGTGTCAACAAAATGTCTGAGTTGTAAATATCTGAACCAGTGGGAGAACTGTGTGATGGTTAGGCTAAGTTTTCTTTTGGCATAATTTTGCCTCCATCATTTAGAGTATAAAGTAATATTGGGGTCTACTTTGATAAATGTTAACATATTTCTTACTACTAAAGGAGCACTGTTTAATATCCCTTTAATATACACAAAATAAATTAATAGAGCATTTGAATCCTTTACCACTAACCTTCCTATATTGCATAAACATAACCACAAAGTGTTACTAATTATGCTTAAAACCATTATAGGTGCATACTGCACATTAAGTTTATCTGTCTGTGGATACAACATATAAAATAGCAGCTATAATAGAATTTGTTGACACGCTTGCATAAAAGAGGTGTTTTGTACAACAGTTAAAGCCAACAATTATCACAAGTGATGTGAAATTAAGGAGCCATTATGGCTGTTATTGAGTCCATTAAGTTGTGTCTATTCTTTCAGTTACAAAGATTTCTCTGTTCCATTAATGTAAGGGATTGACTATTTAAACAGCTTTTATTTTGGCAGAAACAAGCATGGGGAGATGGCTTTGAGTGATAAATATTAAATAGTATCAGAGATCTAAGGCAGGCACAAAATAACTGTATGTACTTGTTTGAGTAAATCTTAATGCCTTTATTTTTTATCAGATGTGTTATATACTTAAATTGCTATTTTTTACAAATGATCTTGATAATAAATAGCAGACATGCAATTGTTCTTTATTGTATTGCCTCTAATTAATAGAAACAATAATAATCTACATTTCATTAGAATCAGACCGACATCATTTTGCTAATATGTTGTTTTTTTAATACATTTTTAATTGAATTTACAAGGTAAATACAGAACATACATATATGTTGTACATGTCACATAAACAAAATATACAGGTAGCAACAAAACTTTAATCTCGCATTTCCCAGAATCCTCCAATAAAAGATCAATTGAGACAACTCTTGGACCTCAGTCACATATAGATATCAGCAAATAAGAAGGATAACCATACACGAAAGACAATTATTTAAATAAGCCTCGTTGTTTACTTTTAAAGGGACATTCTAGTGCAAAAAATAGAGCATTACATTTTTACACTACAATTACTTTTAAAATTAAAAAGGAGTTTTGGTTAAATAAGTTACGCTTCAGTTCCATATGTTTAACCCCCACAAAGGTGTTAAACACATAGTTAAAGTCATGTTTACACTCCATTGTTCTTTACATATATATTTTTTTACTTTTTATTATTAAATATATATATATATATATATATATATATATATATATATATATATATATATATATATATATATATATATATGATAATGTTAATGTAAAATTCATAACAATACCTATATATCTATGGGAGTAGATAAATAGATCCTGTATGTCTGCATTTTGGCATGATCTGAAAACAAGATGGTGATTATGGGTTTCTATGGATATGACTTATAATATTTTTATACTGGATTTTAACATTACTTAAGTGTGAACCCGCTGCCTTACAGGAATGTATCTGCCTGTGAGATCCTCAAATGGGATTGCACCTTTGTGAGTTTTTATTGGGGGGGGGGGGGATACCTACATGCATGCTAATTCCAGTCATCACAGTGTGTTTCAAAGTCCTTGCGCCTACATCATTGCACTCATGTTCAGAAAGGTGAGTTCCATTTTACAAGTTCAATAATGTAGGCGCAAGCACTTTGAAACACACTGACATGACCATGTTTGGACTTAGTGTGCATGATGGAGGTGCCTCCCCTATAAAAACTAGGTCACAAAGGTGCAATTTCATTTTAGGTCTCCTAGGCAGATACATTCTTGCAAGGCAGTGGGCTCACCCTTTACAGTTTAAGTAATGTTAAAATCCAGTATAAGAAAATATTATAAGTCCTATCCATAGAAAGCCATAGTCACCATCTTGTTTTCAGATCATGTCAAAAGGAAAACAGTTGTTTAGCAAACAATAGAAAAGAATAAAAACCCGGTAATGAAGGCTTTATATATCGTTTGAGGTTCCTATAAAAGTTATGATTGTGCAATCCCCTTTTACAATCATGAGAAAGCGAGTGTAACCTACAATCAAATGTTAATATAAACATTTAATATGCCATTAGTAGATGTTGGGGTCCTGAAGTGACAAAGCATGCCCATCATACTAAAATACATATGGCAATCACAATAGGCTAATTTCACACATGTAAATGAGTATTTCCCTTGCACAGTGAACAAAGGGGTTACTTAAATAGACCTTCACTGTAACATTAAGAGGTGTGAATGGGCTATTGTTACTATACTGTTTCGAGAACAGTTACATGTAAAAGGCCTTTCTGAAACTTTTCTGTTGAAAGGGCTTTGGGCAATGGAATTTTGCATTGTGAGCACTTGAGAAACTTGATGGTTAATTCGGTTAAAAAGTCCATTCCAGGAGCAAACTTCAGATAGATTGTAATCAACCTCTATATGTTTGACCAGTTTAACAGTATTAAGAGGTCCACAGACATTATGTAGCAGATTGTGAACCTCCACACTGGTCAAGATTTGCAAGGCTGGAGCAGTGTGTCAGCAACCAACTAATAGTAGCAGCAATTTATATTCTATAGGAACTGGTGTGACACAATTACAACAGTACCCTATGACTGCATCTCTGCTGATGCCCTCTCCTCCTAAGGGAGTCCTAAAAGCAGCTGAAGAACTGCTTTATACAGTCATACAGCTGCTTTATCCTATCATACAACTGCTTAACTCTGTCATACAACTGCTTTATACTGTCATACATCTCTTTACCCTGTCATACAGCTGCTTTATCCAGTCATAGAACTGCTTTATCCTATCATACAACTGCTTAACTCTGTCATACAACTGCTTTATACTGTCATACATCTCTTTACCCTGTCATACAGCTGCTTTATCCAGTCATACAGCTGCTTTATCCTATCATACAACTGCTTAACTCTGTCATACAACTGCTTTATACTGTCATACATCTCTTTACCCTGTCATACAGCTGCTTTATCCAGTCATAGAACTGCTTTATTCTATCATATAACTGCTTAACTCTGTCATACAACTGCTTTATACTGTCATACATCTCTTTACCTTGTCATACAGCTGCTTTATCCTATCATATAACTGCTTTATCCAGTCATAGAACTGCTTTATCCTATCATACAACTGCTTAACTCTGTCATACAACTGCTTTATACTGTCATACATCTCTTTACCCTGTCATACAGCTGCTTTATCCAGTCATAGAACTGCTTTATCCTATCATACAACTGCTTAACTCTGTCATACAACTGCTTTATACTGTCATACATCTCTTTACCCTGTCATACAGCTGCTTTATCCAGTCATAGAACTGCTTTATTCTATCATATAACTGCTTAACTCTGTCATACAACTGCTTTATACTGTCATACATCTCTTTACCTTGTCATACAGCTGCTTTACACTGTCATACAGCTGCTTTATCCAGTCATAGAACTGCTTTATTCTATCATATAACTGCTTAACTCTGTCATACAACTGCTTTATACTGTCATACATCTCTTTACCTTGTCATACAGCTGCTTTATCCAGTCATAGAACTGCTTTATTCTATCATATAACTGCTTAACTCTGTCATACAACTGCTTTATACTGTCATACATCTCTTTACCTTGTCATACAGCTGCTTTATCCAGTCATAGAACTGCTTTATTCTATCATATAACTGCTTAACTCTGTCATACAACTGCTTTATACTGTCATACATCTCTTTACATTGTCATACAGCTGCTTTATCCAGTCATAGAACTGCTTTATTCTATCATATAACTGCTTAACTCTGTCATACAACTGCTTTATACTGTCATACATCTCTTTACCTTGTCATACAGCTGCTTTACCCTTTCATACAGCTGCTTTATCCAGTCATAGAACTGCTTTATTCTATCATATAACTGCTTAACTCTGTCATACAACTGCTTTATACTGTCATACATCTCTTTACCTTGTCATACAGCTGCTTTACTCTGTCATACAGCTGCTTTATCCAGTCATAGAACTGCTTTATTCTATCATATAACTGCTTAACTCTGTCATACAACTGCTTTATACTGTCATACATCTCTTTACCTTGTCATACAGCTGCTTTATCCAGTCATAGAACTGCTTTATTCTATCATATAACTGCTTAACTCTGTCATACAACTGCTTTATACTGTCATACATCTCTTTACCTTGTCATACAGCTGCTTTATCCAGTCATAGAACTGCTTTATTCTATCATATAACTGCTTAACTATGTCATACAACTGCTTTATACTGTCATACATCTCTTTACCCTGTCATACAGCTGCTTTATCCTATCATATAACTGCTTAACTCTGTCATACAACTGCTTTATACTTTAGCAGGTCATACAGTTGCTTTATCTAGTCATGCAACTGCTTTATACTGTCATAGAGTTGCTTTATCCAGTCATACAACTAATTTATCCTGTTAAACAACTGCTTTATCCAATCATACAACTGCTTTATCCAGTCATACAGCTGCTTTATCCAGTCATATAACAGCTTTAGCGTGTGATAAAGCTGATTTAACCTGTCATACAATGGCTTTATCTTGTCATATAACTGCTTTAACCAGTCACACATCTGCTTTATACTGTCATACAGCTGCTTTATCCAGTCACACATCTGCTTTATACTGTCATACAGCTGCTTTATCCAGTCACACATCTGCTTTATACTGTCATACAGCTGCTTTATCCAGTCACACATCTGCTTTATACTGTCATACAGCTGCTTTATCTAGTCACACATCTGCTTTATACTGTCATACAGCTGCTTTATCTATTTACACATCTGCTTTATACTGTCATACAGCTGCTTTATCCAGTCACACATCTGCTTTATACTGTCATACAGCTGCTTTATCTAGTCACACATCTGCTTTATACTGTCATACAGCTGCTTTATCCAGTCACACATCTGCTTTATACTCTCATACAGCTGCTTTATCCAGTCACACATCTGCTTTATACTGTCATACAGCTGCTTTATCCAGTCACACATCTGCTTTATACTGTCATACAGCTGCTTTATCCAGTCACACATCTGCTTTATACTGTCATACAGCTGCTTTATCCAGTCACACATCTGCTTTATACTGTCATACAGCTGCTTTATCTAGTCACACATCTGCTTTATACTGTCATACAGCTGCTTTATCCAGTCACACATCTGCTTTATACTGTCATACAGCTGCTTTATCCAGTTACACATCTGCTTTATACTGTCATACAGCTGCTTTATCTAGTCACACATCTGCTTTATACTGTCATACAGCTGCTTTATCCAGTCACACATCTGCTTTATACTGTTAAACAGCTGCTTTATCCAGTCACACATCTGCTTTATACTGTCATACAGCTGCTTTATCTAGTCACACATCTGCTTTATACTCTCATACAGCTGCTTTATCCAGTTACACATCTGCTTTATACTGTCATACAGCTGCTTTATCCAGTCACACATCTGCTTTATACTGTCATACAGCTGCTTTATCCAGTCACACATCTGCTTTATACTGTCATACAGCTGCTTTATCCAGTCACACATCTGCTTTATACTGCCATACAGCTGCTTTATCCAGTCACACATCTGCTTTATACTGTCATACAGCTGCTTTATCCAGTTACATATCTGCTTTATACTGTCATACAGCTGCTTTATCCAGTCACACATCTGCTTTATACTGTCATACAGCTGCTTTATCTATTTACACATCTGCTTTATACTGTCATACAGCTGCTTTATCCAGTCACACATCTGCTTTATACTGTCATACAGCTGCTTTATCCAGTCACACATCTGCTTTATACTGTCATACAGCTGCTTTATCTATTTACACATCTGCTTTATACTGTCATACAGCTGCTTTATCCAGTCACACATCTGCTTTATACTGTCATACAGCTGCTTTATCCAGTCATACATCTGCTTTATACTGTCATACAGCTGCTTTATCCAGTCATACATCTGCTTTATACTGTCATACAGCTGCTTTATCCAGTCACACATCTGCTTTATACTGTCATACAGCTGCTTTATCCAGTCACACATCTGCTTTATACTGTCATACAGCTGCTTTATCCAGTCACACATCTGCTTTATACTGTCATACAGCTGCTTTATCTATTTACACATCTGCTTTATACTGTCATACAGCTGCTTTATCCAGTCACACATCTGCTTTATACTGTCATACAGCTGCTTTATCCAGTCATACATCTGCTTTATACTGTCATACAGCTGCTTTATCCAGTCACACATCTGCTTTATACTGTCATACAGCTGCTTTATCCAGTCATACATCTGCTTTATACTGTCATACAGCTGCTTTATCCAGTCACACATCTGCTTTATACTGTCATACAGCTGCTTTATCCAGTCACACATCTGCTTTATACTGTCATACAGCTGCTTTATCCAGTCACACATCTGCTTTATACTGTCATACAGCTGCTTTATCCAGTCACACATCTGCTTTATACTGTCATACAGCTGCTTTATCCAGTCACACATCTGCTTTATAATGTCATACAGCTGCTTTATCTATTTACACATCTGCTTTATACTGTCATACAGCTGCTTTATCCAGTCACACATCTGCTTTATACTGTCATACAGCTGCTTTATCCAGTCATACATCTGCTTTATACTGTCATACAGCTGCTTTATCCAGTCACACATCTGCTTTATACTGTCATACAGCTGCTTTATCTATTTACACATCTGCTTTATACTGTCATACAGCTGCTTTATCCAGTCACACATCTGCTTTATACTGTTATACAGCTGCTTTATCCAGTCACACATCTGCTTTATACTGTCATACAGCTGCTTTATCCAGTCATACATCTGCTTTATACTGTCATACAGCTGCTTTATCCAGTCATACATCTGCTTTATACTGTCATACAGCTGCTTTATCCAGTCACACATCTGCTTTATACTGTCATACAGCTGCTTTATCCAGTCACACATCTGCTTTATACTGTCATACAGCTGCTTTATCCAGTAACACATCTGCTTTATACTGTCATACAGCTGCTTTATCTATTTACACATCTGCTTTATACTGTCATACAGCTGCTTTATCCAGTCACACATCTGCTTTATACTGTCATACAGCTGCTTTATCCAGTCATACATCTGCTTTATACTGTCATACAGCTGCTTTATCCAGTCACACATCTGCTTTATACTGTCATACAGCTGCTTTATCCAGTCATACATCTGCTTTATACTGTCATACAGCTGCTTTATCCAGTCACACATCTGCTTTATACTGTCATACAGCTGCTTTATCCAGTCACACATCTGCTTTATACTGTCATACAGCTGCTTTATCCAGTCACACATCTGCTTTATACTGTCATACAGCTGCTTTATCCAGTCACACATCTGCTTTATACTGTCATACAGCTGCTTTATCCAGTCACACATCTGCTTTATACTGTCATACAGCTGCTTTATCCAGTCACACATCTGCTTTATACTGTCATACAGCTGCTTTATCTATTTACACATCTGCTTTATACTGTCATACAGCTGCTTTATCCAGTCACACATCTGCTTTATACTGTCATACAGCTGCTTTATCTATTTACACATCTGCTTTATACTGTCATACAGCTGCTTTATCCAGTCACACATCTGCTTTATACTGTCATACAGCTGCTTTATCCAGTCATACATCTGCTTTATACTGTCATACAGCTGCTTTATCCAGTCACACATCTGCTTTATACTGTCATACAGCTGCTTTATCTATTTACACATCTGCTTTATACTGTCATACAGCTGCTTTATCCAGTCACACATCTGCTTTATACTGTTATACAGCTGCTTTATCCAGTCACACATCTGCTTTATACTGTCATACAGCTGCTTTATCCAGTCATACATCTGCTTTATACTGTCATACAGCTGCTTTATCCAGTCATACATCCGCTTTATACTGTCATACAGCTGCTTTATCCAGTCACACATCTGATTAATACTGTCATACAACTGCTTTATCCAGTCACACATCTGATTAATACTGTCATACAACTGCTTTATCCAGTCATACATCTGCTTTATACTGTCATACAGCTGCTTTATCCAGTCATACAACTGCTGCTTTATAATATCATACAACTGCTTTGTCCCATCATACAGCTGCTTTATTCTGTCATACAGCTGTTTTATTCTGTCATACAGCTGTTTTATCCTGTTATATAAATGATTATCCTGTTATATAAATGATTATCCAGTCATACAACTGCTTTATTCTGTCATACAACTGCTTTCTACTGTCATACTGCTGCTTTATCTAGTCATACAACTGCTTTAGCTGGCTCTACAATTGCATTATGTACGGTACATATAGCTCACTGCCAAAGAAAATGCTTTAATGTAACTTTCACTAACTTCAGAAATGATCTTCTGCACTGAATTAACCATTGTTTAACAGTTAAAAGGACATATACACCTCTTACTTTTGTGTAAAAATTGTGCATCTCCTGCACTTTATAGGAAGCCAAAAAGCAAATTCTGTAACCTGCAAACTTAATGGCTGGTATAAGCCATTTGCAGAATTTTTTTTTTTTATTGAGGTTCTAAATAAGGCATACAAGAAAAGCAAAACTCGATAATAATGATGTACATGCATCTTCTAATACAGGTCTGTATAAAAAAAAACAAAGTTCCTTTCGCAAAAGAAAAATTCAAAGTATAGTATGTAAGTATAATGCCTAATACTCTATGAGCCCCTTTAGTGACTGAAGAGGCCTCTCTTGGGCCACAGTTATAGGCTTATAACTATAGGTAGAAAGCTACTTGCTGTGAAAGAGACCACTTTTGGATCTCCAAATGAGAACCTCTATTTATAAATTTAATAAACTCTCATACAAATGTATATATCAGGGTAGTAGAACAACATATTACAGAGATATAACTGGAACTCTTCCTGCCAAATGACTAGAGTAGGAAATTTTAGCGTTGTAACATAGTATAAGGGGGAGCTGCACCAAGACCTTAGAACTGTGGCTGTGTGGGACAAACTCTCATAAATATATATATATATATCAGGGTAGCAGAACAACATGTTGAAGAGATATAACTGGAACTTTACCTACCAGATAACTAAAGTAGGAAATTTTAGCAGTGTAACACAATATAAGGGGGAGCTGCGCAATGACCCCAGAACTATGGCTGTGTGGGACATAGGGTACATTACATATGGAAATCATGGTTCACTTCTAAAATATAAAACTGTCAAAACAGGGGGAAATTTCCATAGGCCAACTAAGCTCATGCGGCACAAATATGAGGAAGGGAGGTCTAACCGTTGCAACTAAAGAAGGGTGCAGGCACCAGAGGTATAAATTACAAACTCTAAAGTATTGGGGACATTTATAATACAAGTATAAATATAATGGGAAATCATCACGCCATCCTGGCCACAGACAGCAAGACCACCTCCCATAACTGCGTACTAAACCACTGAGAGTATAAGTAGATATTTTCACTAAGGAGGTGCCCCCAGAAGCTACTCTTATGTGTATGAATAATATAGCGATCTAGACATAGGACATCAGTAGTCTAACTAAGTAGTGGTGAGCACTGAGCAGTAAGCAGGCTGTAGGGGATCACTAAATGTAAACAAGATAATGTTGCTTAAGCACTGTAGGGCTGAAAGAATAATTCCAAAATCCTAGAGAGGGCATAGAGTATTAATAAACATGTTATTGAACCAGAGCAGCTAGAGTAGGATTCGTAAGGTAAAAGTAACATAATAGACATATTGACATTTGCATAACTAAAATTGTGCGACAATAGTTGGGAAACCATTCACTAGGTAAAGATTATTTAATTAAGGTGCGATTCCCCTCTCCCCCCCTAACATCCGCTAACATTACTGACGGGTAATTGAAGTACCAAAAAAAACGTTCTCATCATGAAAAGCATGCTATTGGGAGAAAAAGAAAAAGGAGCCCAAACAAATAGCTGGTAATTAGATAATGTCTCGTATATTACTGTTGGTACTACCCTTAGTTGCCGCTGCATAGACAAGGGTCCTCTGCGAGTCATCTCAGCTTCTGCAGTGGTCATTGCTTAAGGCCCAAATCGAACCCCAAGGGAACTAAACACAAGGACCCTAGGCTTGACTATATTCTACAGTGATCACAGTCATGCTCGCCCCTATGTAAAGTAACAGAATGTTGTGTCCCAACTTAGCCGCAGTAAGCGTATGCGGATACTAGAGTTGCATCGCCTCCACCTATGTTGAAGCAGTCACAAGGATCAGTCCGATGCGGTCCACCAGGGTCCCAGCCCGAGTTCAGCAGGGCCACACAGGAACGGGTAATTGATGAGTAAGGTATTTGCGGGATTTGCGCCACTATCAATTGCAAGGATTTGTTGGTCTGGAAGTGATCTCCCGCTAGGGACCCCCTGAGGATATGCTTTATAAGTAACTGCTGCGGGCCAAAAGCTGTCCAGACTGCGCTAACCTCCATGTCTGCCGACGGGTACCCGGTTTGCGTCTGTGAGAGTGTAGCGCTCTGTCCAACCCCACCATGAAAAACCGCATATGAGTCCCATTTCAGAGTATTCCAAGGCTGTAGTAGATCTGAGTTAAGCCCCATGATGTTAGTCTCCCCGACTGAGGGTAGAGCTGTGGAGGTCTCTTTGTCATTCCCGGAGTACACTATTGGTTCTGCAGCCCCTGTATTCATATCCTCCTTATAGGTACCGGAGGTGAGTGGTGAACGCTGGGGCCCCAAAACGCCACCCTCCCCTCTGTCCACCAAGACAGGCTCAGGTTGAGGTAATTGTAGGACCGGGCTACTACTACAGTCTTTTAGTGAGTTATTCAGTGCGTCTGCTAAAGCAGCGTGGTGTCCATCAAGCAAGTCACGCAGCTCCTCCATAAAGTTAAATGGTATCTCCATGCTGGGTATGTGATGGTGATCCTTTGGCAGGCAGAAGATGTACGTAGGGTATAGTATAGTTTCAGACACACAATGTGCCACTTAACGACAGGCCCAAAAGCAGCCCGCCGGGGGGTTATAGTTAGTGCTGTGATGTTGCGACAGCTCCGGGCACTGATGCCAACAGCGATTCCGGGTATAAAGGTCTTATTTTAAGCGCTATCAAATACAGAGTTCAATGCTGTGTAAAATTCTTCTGAATGGTTTGATGATATAGCAATATTTTAAAGTTGTTATAGGAATACTGAAGCGGCACGCAGGAAAGCGTCCTATCAGGAACGCTACCCGGAAGTTCCCCCCCATTTGCAGAATTTTGAAAACCTAGGTTACAATGTTTTGCTTTCTCTAGGGAGCGCTGGACAAAGTACAATTTTTATGCAAAAGCAAGAAGTGTGTAATGTCCCATTAACAGCTTACTCACAGAAGAGATGCCCCTGTTGCTTATTATAATCCAATGTCCAGATTAAACCAAGTTAGCAGCACTACAGTATCCTATGATTCTGGATCTCCTAAAAAAATATCCATAATGCCTTTTATTTGTGCTTTAATGTCTATGACTAACTATAAAATAGAAAAAGGTCATTTCAAAGCATAACAGAAATAAAAAAAAATTCTATGCAAGTGGATGATGAAGTATACCATATCTCCAAAGTTGTATTTATGGGATATATGAACCAATCACTTTTTTATAATTATCTTAGATCACTGACATTTGCTAATTTTAAATTTTTGCCTATACCCTTTAAAAGACAATCAGAAATTCAATGGCAGCCAAAGGGTTACTTTAACAATAAGCTGAGGCAAGCAGCTACTGTATAATTCATAACTCATTTCCGCAGTGCAATAATTGACAATGGAAAGTGAATCTATCAAGCCCTATTTTACAAAGAGGCAGCCAATTGTTATTCATGAGGCCTGTGACCCTAATGATATTCCCCATTACACCTCCTGCTTTCCAGAGCTAGCAGGGACCCCCACACTAGCCTGTCACGTGCAATTACTTCATTACATGGCGGCACGAGCTGTCATTACAGAGATGCTGTTTTGACAAGAAATCGCTTGAGTCAGCAGAGTAAAAAGAAAACCTGGAAGACATACTCTTAAAAAGGTGTAGCGTGGTTAACAAACCTTTTATTTCTGTTTTCAGTAAAGTTACTGTTAGGACATCATCATTGACTGCATTTGTAAAAAAGAACATCTTTGTTTTCTTCTAAAATAGAAGTCTCTCGGGGACAACAGAATTATACACTGAAGAAGCAATCTCTCTCACATATGTAGACGCTTATAAATGGTAATATAAAATGCTTGCAAACATTAATGGAAGATTGCACAATGTAGGTTTAGGAGTGAGCGCCAAAGGGAAGAGGTGAATCAGATTATGTGACTAAAAGATTTTTAATAATGCATAGTATACAGGGAGTGCAGAATTATTAGGCAAATTAGTATTTTGACCACATCATCCTCTTTATGCATGTTGTCTTACTCCAAGCTGTATAGGCTCGAAAGCCTACTACCAATTAAGCATATTAGGTGATGTGCATCTCTGTAATGAGAAGGGGTGTGGTCTAATGACATCAACACCCTATATCAGGTGTGCATAATTATTAGGCAACTACCTTTCCTTTGGCAAAATGGGTCAAAAGAAGGACTTGACAGGCTCAGAAAAGTCAAAAATAGTGAGATATCTTGCAGAGGGATGCAGTACTCTTAAAATTGCAAAGCTTCTGAAGCGTGATCATCGAACAATCAAGCGTTTCATTCAAAATAGTCAACAGGGTCACAAGAAGCGTGTGGAAAAACCAAGGCGCAAAATAACTGCCCATGAACTGAGAAAAGTCAAGCGTGCAGCTGCCAAGATGCCACTTGCCACCAGTTTGGCCATATTTCAGAGCTGCAACATCACTGGAGTGCCCAAAAGCACAAGGTGTGCAATACTCAGAGACATGGCCAAGGTAAGAAAGGCTGAAAGACGACCACCACTGAACAAGACACACAAGCTGAAACGTCAAGACTGGGCCAAGAAATATCTCAAGACTGATTTTTCTAAGGTTTTATGGACTGATGAAATGAGAGTGAGTCTTGATAGGCCAGATGGATGGCCCCGTGGCTGGATTGGTAAAGGGCAGAGAGCTCCAGTCCGACTCAGACGCCAGCAAGGTGGAGGTGGAGTACTGGTTTGGGCTGGTATCATCAAAGATGAGCTTGTGAGGCCTTTTCGGGTTGAGGATGGAGTCAAGCTCAACTCCCAGTCCTACTGCCAGTTTCTGGAAGACACCTTCTTCAAGCAGTGGTACAGGAAGAAGTCTGCATGCTTCAAGAAAAACATGATTTTCATGCAGGACAATGCTCCATCACACGCGTCCAAGTACTCCACAGCGTGGCTGGCAAGAAAGGGTATAAAAGAAGAAAATCTAATGACATGGCCTCCTTGTTCACCTGATCTGAACCCCATTGAGAACCTGTGGTCCATCATCAAATGTGAGATTTACAAGGAGGGAAAACAGTACACCTCTCTGAACAGTGTCTGGGAGGCTGTGGTTGCTGCTGCACGCAATGTTGATGGTGAACAGATCAAAACCCTGACAGAATCCATGGATGGCAGGCTTTTGAGTGTCCTTGCAAAGAAAGGTGGCTATATTGGTCACTGATTTGTTTTTGTTTTGTTTTTGAATGTCAGAAATGTATATTTGTGAATGTTGAGATGTTATATTGGTTTCACTGGTAAAAATAAATAATTGAAATGGGTATATATTTGTTTTTTGTTAAGTTGCCTAATAATTATGCACAGTAATAGTCACCTGCACACCCAGATATCCCCCTAAAATAACTATAACTAAAAACAAACTAAAAACTACTTCCAAAACTATTCAGCTTTGATATTAATGAGTTTTTTGGGTTCATTGAGAACATGGTTGTTGTTCAATAATACAATTAATCCTCAAAAATACAACTTGCCTAATAATTCTGCACTCCCTGTATTGAACAAAGTTAAAAAACATGGATCCATGCATACATAAATAAAATAAACACAATGTAAAAGATTAAAAAATAGATTAATAAGAACAAACTATATATGGTGCCAGGTCGGATGATTAAATAACCATATCTGATACAGCTGTGTAGAAATAGTTATGTCCCAAATGTATGTAAATATATGTCCAAGAAATAAAGAAGTCCAGTGAAAGTGTCCAAATAATACTATATAATGCTGAAAAATCCAATAAAAAGTTCAATAAAAAGTTGCTGTGAAGAGTGTTATATCTATATATTATCTATATATATATTATAGTGTTCAATGGTGTGCTAAAAATCCTTGTGATGTTGACTCCAATGATGAAAAAAACAATTGTAATCCAATACAAAAATCAAATAGTGTCAAATGGGTGAAAAATGTGAATATAAAAAATGAGAATACAAAAAAGAAAAACACAGAGTTAAATCGTGAATGCTGTGATATGAATCAGTTGGGATGAAGGATGTGTGAAAAGGAGGTGATTCCTGAGTGATGTCTTGCTTAAAATCCCATAATAATGCAATAAAAAACCTATAAAAAAGAATAATAAAAAACCTGTAGAAAGAAATACAAACAATACTAAGGACAATAAGAAAAATACTTGCTTAGAGTATCAGATAATCTCACCATTTATATGTCGACGCGTTTCGGCTTAATAACAGGCCTTTTTCAAGACAGTCTTGAAGACAGGCTACATGCATATAAATATATATATATATATATATATATATATATATATACACACACACACATATATATTTATATTATATACAGTATATATATATATATATATATATATATATATATATAAAAGAAGTCCTGACTGATTGAATGACTCATCAATGCCCAGCTCAAACCATTTAACCTAGGAACGTGAAATTTGGAAGGTACATTGTTTTTATGACGTAGACACCCACTAAGGAAGGACATTTGGAAATTACGTTCCATAGGGGATTAAAAAGATGGGTGCATTTTTTATGAGGATACCTATATCTCAAGAACCAAAAATGATACAGATGTGAACATTGGTATTTAGATTCTCCTTGAAAAACAAATAAACGTGTTTTACCATTTCCCCAAAATCCACTATAAGGGGTTTAAAAGGGGGGGGGGCTGATTTATGAGGATACCAATATCTCAAAAACCAAAGATGTTATAGACGTGGAAATTTGTATTTAGATTCTCCTTGAAAAATAAAGAAATACCAGTTTTAACATTTCCTGTAAATCCACGTAAGGGGGGTCAAAAGGGGGGGGGGTGGCTGATTCATAAGGATACCTATATCTCAAAAACCAAAGATGTTGCAGACGTGAAAATTGGTATTTAGATTCTCCTTGAAAAATAAATAAATACATGTTTTAAAATTTCCTGATATCCATGTAAAGGGCGTCAAAAGGGAGGCTGATTTATGAGAATACCAATATCTCAAAAAACAAAGATGTTACAGACGTGAACATTTGTATTTAGGATCTCCTTGAAAAATAAAGAAACACGTGTTTTAACATTACCTGAATATCCACTTTAGGGGGGTCAAAAGGGGGGGGTGATTTATGAAGATAAATAAAGGGGGGGTGATTTATGAAAAACAAAGAAACGTGTTTTACCATTTCCCCAAAATCCACTATAGGGGGTTTAAAAGGGGGGGCTGATTTATGAGGATACCAATATCTCAAAAACCAAAGATGTTATAGACGTGGAAATTTGTATTTAGATTCTCCTTGAAAAATAAAGAAATACCAGTTTTAACATTTCCTTTAAATCCACGTAAGGGGGGTCAAAAGGGGGGGGGGGTGGCTGATTCATAAAGATACCTATATCTCAAAAACCAAAGATGTTGCAGACGTGAAAACTGGTATTTAGATTCTCCTTGAAAAATAAAGAAATACATGTTTTAACATTTCCTGATATCCATGTAAAGGGCGTCAAAAGGCAGGCTGATTTATGAAGATACCTATATCTCAAAAACCAAAGATGTTACAGACATGAAAATTGGTATTTAGATTCTCCTTGAAAAATAAAGAAATGCATGTTTTAACATTTCCTCAAAATCCACTTAAAGGGGGTCAAAAGGGGGGAGGCTGATTTATGAGGATACCTATATCTCTAAAACCAAAGATGTTACAGATGTGAAAAATGGAATTTAGATTCTCCTTGAAAAATACAATGAAGGAAAAAAATATTTGATCCCCTGCTAATTTTGTACGTTTGACCACTGACAAAGAAATGACCAGTCTATAATTTTAATGGTAGATTTATTTGAACAGTGAGAGACAGAATAACAACAAAAAATCCATAAAACCGCATTTAAAAAAAAGTTATAAATTGATTTGCATTTTAAAGAGTGAAATAAGTAAGATTTCTGGCTCCCAGGTGTCTTTTATAGAGGTAACAAGCTGAGATTAGGAACACTCCCTTTAAGAGAGTGCTCCAAATCTAAGCTTGTTACCTGTATAAAAGACACCTGTCCACAGAAGCAATCAATAAATCAGATTCCAAACTCTTTACCATGGCCAAGACCAAAGAGCTGTCCAAGGATGTCAGGGACAAGACTGTAGACCTACACAAGGCTGGAATGGGCTACAAGACTATCACCAAGCAGCTTGGTTAGAAGGTGACAACAGTTGGTGCGATTATTCGCAAATGGAAGAAACACATAATAACTGTCAATCTCCCTCGATCTGGGGCTCCATGCAAGATCTCACCTTGTGGAGTTTCAATGGTCATGAGAATGGTGAGGAATCAGCCCAGAACTACACGGGAGGATCTTGTTAATGATCTCAAGGCAGCTGGGACCATAGTCACCAAGAAAACAATTGGTAACACACTACGCCGTGAAGGACTGAAATCCTGAAGCACCAGCAAGGTCCCCCTGCTCAAGAAAGCACATGTACTCGGTGAAAGTGCTGTGGTCAGATGAGACCAAAATCGAGATCTTTGGCATCAACTCAACTCGCCGTGTTTGGAGGAGGAATGCTGCCTATGACCTCAAGTACACCATCCCCATCGTTAAACATGGAGGTGGAAACATTTTGCTTTGGGTGTGTTTTTCTGCTAAGGGGACAGGACAACTTCACCACATCAAAGGGACGATGGATGGGGACATGTACTGTCAAATCTTTGGTGAGAACCTCCTTCCCTCAGCCAGGGCATTGAAAATGGGTTGTGGATGGGTATTCCAGCATGACAATGACCCAAAATACACGGCCAAGGCAACAAAGGAGTTTTATCCAAAAGCATTGTTTCAACATTTTTAAAACATTTGGTTTTGCCAAATTTGTCCATGCAGGCATTCCTTAGGACAAATATTGGATTCAGATTTTTTACTGTTATTTCCAATGGGAATAGTTAATATAGATAATTAATAAAAGCAAAAGTCTTACATTATAGGATTCGAACAATTGAAAGAATCTATCTTTTAATGTTAAAAAACATACAACTCCTATATGACTATAATCTAGCATTTAGTGCCTGACCGGCTGTCCCTAACATCAGTCATTGGTAATGCTATAGCAGGATTGCACAGGGGACATTCCTGCACATTTTTAGTGCCAAATGGAATGAACAAATAAACAAATTGATTTCTTCAAGCAATCATTCATCTTTCGTCTGTTTCATCCAATAATGTATTCGGCTATTCGTATATCAAACAAATCAGTAAAATTTGGATGAATTTGCATTCGTCTGAAGATTGAATAGACATCTCTAGATCTTATGACTTTAAAGTGATAGTAAAGTATGAAGGATTGCTTTATATACAGGTGGCCCTCGGTTTACAATGGTTCAATTTACACCGTTTCAGAATAACAACCTTTTTTTTCAGTCATGTGATTGCTATTGAAAAGCATTGAGAAGCAGTGCATTGATTAAAATAGCCAGTAGGTGGAGCTGTCCGCTTGTATTGCAGCAAAGATATGCAAGCCAAGCAAGCTAAAATGAATCAGTATAACTAGACCTGAGCTATTGAGCAGCTTGCAAAGGAACAAGATCTTCCTGTCAATAAATCAGTCCAGTTTGGAATGCATAGAAAAAATTGCTTGCAGAAAAATGCAAGTAAAGTCTGTGTTGTGTGATTATTTTATTAGGTTTATAATGCTGTTTAGCAAATGTTTTTGTTCATTTAACTTAGTTTAATTATATATTCTGTGTTGTGTGATTATTTTATTAGGTTTATAATGCTGTTTAGCATTTAAAGTCTTCATTTCAAAGCTTTACAAATAATGTATTAGGTGTTACTTATGACAATTTTGAGATGGGCCTGGAACCTAACTCCCTCACTTCCCATTGAGTTGTAAGTAATGAATTAGACATCATTCCCTAGCCATCTGGAGCATGTGCACTTTCACTACAGTCTGACGATCAGTAGCACTTGGATTGGATGAGTGACCTAAAGGATAGCAAGTATTTTGGATCCAATGGCTCAAAAGTGTATATATGTATAAACACATACACATGTATACACATAAATACACACATTACATACATGATAGAAGACAGCACTCACTGGTCTTAGAATATAATTCAATAACTGCTTTTAATTAAGTGACGGTTTCGGGGAATGGTCCCCTTCATCAGACCAACAAACAATCAGTGAACAGCAAACATTTATACCCTCTAAGACCCTCCTAAAATATGTGTGTAAACCTGGTGGACACATACGTCCTCTAAGAAGAGGTGGTGACAGAGAAAAACGTCTACTACAAAGGGAAGCAGATGGATCTACAAACTAGATACGATCCACCCCAAAGGATTAAATATGGGGATTGACTAGCATTCCTATCTGTAAGGGCCTACCACCTGCCTATAGCACCCTCTACACTAGTGAGTTTCGCTCCTCTGTTCCCATTGAGACTTTGTCTCTTGTTATAACCTATCTCACTGTGGTATATTGTTTCTTTATCTCGTATTTATACCTGTAAATGTTTACATAGTAGTCTCGGCCACCTGATGTATACTCTCCCAGGGATATCCATCCTGGCCCCTTCCCCTGGTTACTTTTGTTCTATTTCCGTTTAATATTTCTTTGGACTATTCCTAAGGTTTTTTAATCTTGTGTGTATTGTGCTTGATTATTACTTTTTATCCAATTTGTGTCATACATATCTTGCTTTTTGTACTCTGTTTACTATTGTTTGTACCTGATGGTGCAATTTCACAGAGCTGGCCTTAGTCTTGTCAGTATTCTGCTTCTGCTGCCCTTTAATTAATACATACTGAGATTTATTTTCCATTGTGGACACCCTCTATGCATATAGCCCCCCATGTACCATATTTTTTATGTCGCCAATGCGCTTTACATTTCGGGGAAAGGCAGTTATTCATAATAGGTACACTATCATCATGATGCGTGTCCCTCTCTACCAATGCGGTCTAATGCTTGTCTCATCCGGCATACTGTATCGCTATTAACACATACACATAGCCGACAGGCTACCCATTTTTTATTGCTTAGAGCTTACGGACTTAGACGTCTTTTTTTGTGCTCTTCTTTTTAGTCTAATTCAGTCACACATATTGGGCGCAGTAGCATTAAGAGGCGTGTCCCTCCCTACCAACGAGGAGAGGTGTGTGCTGATGTTTGGCGCATTCAACAACTTGATACATCTCTGATGGCACGCAAGTTCTCTATCTGCCTTGCTGACAATTTTACTGCTAAACAGATTCCTGGTCTAACACTGGTAAACATTTCCATTTACACTCGGATCGCTACGATCATTGAATTTTTTCTTTGCAATATGCTCTCTCATATTTTACCTTGCACATCTGTTTAACTGTTACTATTTCTGTACCATTTCGCACTGTACTTCCTACACATATGTATATATAGGATTATGTGGTTATATACACGCATTTGTGTTTGTACTTGTGTTTATGGGCTATTACTGGAATGTGATTATTATGGGATACTTTTCCCTCTGCCTGTATTTACCGTACTCACATGTGTAACATATTAGACTTTAGACATGAGGTGTAGAACATGTGTCAAATTTTGGGTAAGAACCTCCTTCCCTCAGCCAAGGCATTAAAAATGGGTCGTGGATGGGTATTCCAGCATGACAATGACCCAAAACACATGGCCAAGGCAACAAAGGAGTGGCTCAAGAAGAAGCACATTAAGGTCCTGGAGTGGCCTAGCAAGTCTCCAGCCCTTAATCCCATAGAAAATCTGTGGAGGGAGCTGAAGGTTCAAGTTGCCAAACGTCAGCCTCAAAACCTTAACGACTTGGAGAGGATCTGCATAGAGGAGTGGGACAAATCCCTCCTAAAATGTGTGCAAACCTGGTGGCCAACTACAAGAAACATCTGACCTCTGTGATTGCCAACGAGGGTTTTTGCCACCAAGTACTAAGTCATGTTTTGTAAATGGGTCAAATACTTATTTCACTCATTAAAATGCAAATCAATTCATACCTTTTTTGAAATGCGTTTTTCTGGATTTTCTGTTGTTATTCTGTCTCTAACTGTTCAAATAATAATAAATAATAAAATTATAGACTGATCATTTCTTTGTCAGTGGGCAAACGTACAAAATCAGCAGGGGATCAAATAATTTTTCCCTTCACTTTAACTACAACGGGCTCTAATGCACTTTTATATATGTATGCATGTCTGTAAATACATATATACACATTTCTACACACATATATACAGGGAGTGCAGAATTATTAGGCAAATGAGTATTTTGACCACATCATCCTCTTTATGCATGTTGTCTTACTCCAAGCTGTATAAGCTCGAAAGCCTACTACCAATTAAGCATATTAGGCGATGTGCATCTCTGTAATGAGAAGGGGTGTGGTCTAATGACATCAACACCCTATATCAGGTGTGCATAATTATTAGGCAACTTCCTTTCCTTTGGCAAAATGGGTCAAAAGAAGGACTTGACAGGCTCAGAAAAGTAAAAAATAGTGAGATATCTTGCAGAGGGATGCAGCACTCTTAAAATTGCAAAGCTTCTGAAGCGTGATCATCGAACAATCAAGCGTTTCATTCAAAATAGTCAACAGGGTCGCAAGAAGCGTGTGGAAAAACCAAGGCGCAAAATAACTGCCCATGAACTGAGAAAAGTCAAGCGTGCAGCTGCCAAGATGCCACTTGCCACCAGTTTGGCCATATTTCAGAGCTGCAACATCACTGGAGTGCCCAAAAGCACAAGGTGTGCAATACTCAGAGACATGGCCAAGGTAAGAAAGGCTGAAAGACGACCACCACTGAACAAGACACACAAGCTGAAACGTCAAGACTGGGCCAAGAAATATCTCAAGACTGATTTTTCTAAGGTTTTATGGACTGATGAAATGAGAGTGAGTCTTGATGGGCCAGATGGATGGGCCCGTGGCTGGATTGGTAAAGGGCAGAGAGCTCCAGTCTGACTCAGACGCCATCAAGGTGGAGGTGGAGTACTGGTTTGGGCTGGTATCATCAAAGATGAGCTTGTGGGGCCTTTTCGGGTTGAGGATGGAGTCAAGCTCAACTCCCAGTCCTACTGCCAGTTTCTGGAAGACACCTTCTTCAAGCAGTGGTACAGGAAGAAGTCTGCATCCTTCAAGAAAAACATGATTTTCATGCAGGACAATGCTCCATCACATGCGTCCAAGTACTCCACAGCGTGGCTGGAAAGAAAGGGTATAAAAGAAGAAAATCTAATGACATGGCCTCCTTGTTCACCTGATCTGAACCCCATTGAGAACCTGTGGTCCATCATCAAATGTGAGATTTACAAGGAGGGAAAACAGTACACCTCTCTGAACAGTGTCTGGGAGGCTGTGGTTGCTGCTGCACGCAATGTTGATGGTGAACAGATCAAAACACTGACAGAATCCATGGATGGCAGGCTTTTGAGTGTCCTTGCAAAGAAAGGTGGCTATATTTGTCACTGATTTGTTTTTGTTTTGTTTTTGAATGTCAGAAATGTATATTTGTGAATGTTGAGATGTTATATTGGTTTCACTGGTAAAAATAAATAATTGAAATGGGTATATATTTGTTTTTTGTTAAGTTGCCTAATAATTATGCACAGTAATAGTCACCTGCACACACAGATATCCCCCTAAAATAGCTATAACTAAAAACAAACTAAAAACTACTTCCAAAACTATTCAGCTTTGATATTAATGAGTTTTTGGGTTCATTGAGAACATGGTTGTTGTTCAATAATAAAATTAATCCTCAAAAATACAACTTGCCTAATAATTCTGCACTCCCTGTATAATACATATCCATCTTTATACATGCATATGTTTTTATCTGAATGTTAAAGCCCTTTGCCTGCCTTTTTTTTTTTACACCTGAGATCTCAGGGTAAATTTATGTAGGGTCAGGTGGACATGATTCACTGTAGCGAATCATGTCCACTTGACCTCGATAAATGCGGACGGCATACAGTCAGCATTTATCATTGCACAAGCATTTCTAGTGAAATGCTTGTGCAATGCCGCCCCCTGCTCACCGGCAGGGCGTGTCAATCATCACGATCATATCGGATCAGGATGATTTCAGTCCGCTGCTTCTTAACTTCCATTTCTGGCGGACCAGAAACAGTTGTGGTCGGAAACAGCATCCGATGCTTGTTAAATTGACCCCTTCATGTCTTTGAGCCTTTATAAGTTTTGTGTGCAATATATATTTTCATAATTTTTATTAGATGGTGTTATTATGAGTGTAACTGTACTTTGTAATATATTTTTTTATGTGTTTTGTGACACTTCTATGTTTTGCGAAACTATTAACCAGAGCTCGGAAGTTGCGGTAATCATGCTAGCGTAAATCACCATTGTGTTCATGGGATCAACTTGTAATATGAGCACAATTTAACCGGCGCGCATACGATCACTAAAAATCTGAGTGCAATTGTTTTGCGCTATTTGTAATCTAGCCCTTATTTTTTTTATGTCAATGAAAAGCATACATTTGTCCCATTTAATTCTGTAGTTATATTAATTTGTTGTTTTATTTTTAATAGCCATTGATTCCTTAAAGAGAAAATAAACAGTGCTTACAAAACATTATTTTAATTAATATCTCAACCCCCTACGATATTTTTTTTCTTCTATGAGTTGGTTGATAGAACAGCCAATCAGATACTGTACTTATTGCTCATACTGAAAGTAACCAAATACTCACTCTGCTGTAGCTGCTCTAGTTTGGTGCACTGTCATAAAGGTATAGGGTGAATTGGAGTTAATACCACCTGCAGCAATGGTACACATAAAATTGATGAGCGGGAAATAGTAAACTGACCCATTATACCCCTGCCCAAATTGTAGCTCTGATAATATTTTAGCTGTAATAATGTGGTGACAGTGAAAATAATGTGCCTGCGATACTCTGATACTAGCAGCAAAGATCTATTCTACAAATATTATTGAAAAATAAGTCAGTATGTGCAGTGAAGAAAAAAACAAAATGTATACTCACCTGATAAATTATTTTCTTTCCTGGCATGGAGAGTCCACAAATCCATTCTAATTACCAGTGGGAATTCAACTCCTGGCCACCAGGAGGAGGCAAAGAACACCCCAGCAGAGCTGTTAAGTATCACTCCTACTTCCCATAAGCCCCTAGTCATTCATCCAAAAGAATATGGAAAGAGAAGATGACACAAGGGTATAGAGGTGCCTGAGGTTTATACAAAAAAATGCCAACTCTAATTTAATATCAACAGAGTGCATAGGCTCAAACGGAGCCTGCTGCAGAACTTTAAGAACAAGATTAAGGCTCCACGGAGGAGTAACAGGTTTAAACACAGGCCTGAACAAAAGATTAAACATTTGGCAGGTCCGCCAGATGTTAATGCAAAAGAATAGAAAGAGCAGAGATCTGACTCTTCAGAGTACTGACTGACAAACAAACCTTTCGCCAGGCCATCCTGAAGAAAGGATAAAATGCGGGGAACCCTCACTCGACTCCAAGAGATATCCCTCGATTCACACCAATAAAGGTATTTACGCAATACCTTATGGTAAATCTTGTGAGTTACCGGCTTATGAGCCTGAAGCATGGTATCAATGACCTTCTCAGAAAAACCATGCCTAGACAATACTAGGCATTCAATCTCCAAGCAGTCAGCTTCAGAGAAACTAGATTTGGGTGGAGGAATGGACCCTGAAGTAGAAGATCCTTCCTCAAAAGTAAACTCCAAGGGGGAAGAGATGACATCTTCACCAGATCCACGAACCAGATTCTGCGAGGCCAGGCTGGGGCGATTAGAATCACTGATGCCCTTTCCTGTTTGATAAGAGTTACGAGGAAGAAGAGCAAACGGAGGAAACAGGTACACAAGACCGAAGTCCCAAGGAACCGCCAGAGCGTTGATCAGAGCTGTTTGTGGATCTCTTGATCTTGACCCGTACTTTGGAAGCTTGGGGTTAAGACGAGACGCCATCAGATCTAACTCTGGAACCCCCACCTGAATGTTATCATTGAGAATACTTCCGTATGAAGGGCCCACTCCCCTGGATAAAAGTCTGCCTGCTCAGATAATCCGCTTCCCAGATGTCCACCTTTGGGATGTTGATAGCAGAGAGGAGACAATCGTGAGACTCCGCCCACTGGAGTATGCGAGTCACCTCCTTCATAGCTAAGGAACTCCAAGTTCCTCCCTGGTGATTGAAATACGCCAATGAGGTGATGTTGTCTGACTGGAATCTGATAAACTGGACCAAACTCAATTGAGGCCAAGCTGTTAGAGCATTGAAAATTGACCTCAACTCTAGGATATTTTTTGGGAGAGATGACTCCTACCGAGTCCAAAGACCCTCAGCCCTTAAAGAACTCTAAACTGCTCCCCAGCCTGCAAGCTGGCATCTATGGTCACAATCTCCCAAGATTGTCTCAGGAAGCATGTGCCCTGAGACAGATGGTCCTGGGAGATCCACCAGGACAGAGAGTCTCTTGTCAGGGTGTCCAGAACTATCCTCTAAGAGAGGTCCGAGTTGTCTCCGTTCCATTGTCTGATCATGCATAACTGTAGAGGTCTCAGATGGAAATGAGAAAAAGGAATAATGTCCATGGAAGCAACCATCAGACTAATTGCTTCCATACACAGAGCCACTGAAGGATGGATAGAGGACTAAAGAGAAAGACAAGTAAGAATTTTGGATTTTCTGACCTCTGTCAGGAGAATTTTCATGGACAGTGAGTCTATGACCGTGCCCAAAAAGCATACTCTGGTGTTTGGCACCAGGGAAGTCTTTTCCAGATTTACTTTCCACCCATGGGAATAGACAACAGAGAATCTGAATGGGATCTTGCTAAACGAAAAGATGGCGCTTTAACCAAGACATCATCCAGGTATGGAGCACCACCGCCAAAAGGCCCCTAGAACCTTTGTAAAGATTCGGAAAGCCGTGGCAAGGCCAAAAGGAAAGGCAACAAATTGAAAGTGTTTGTCTAGAAAGGCAAACCGTAGGAATTGGTGATGTTCCCTGTGAATAGGAACATGAAGATACGTGTCCTTCAGGTCTATGGTAGTCATAAATTGACCCTCCTAAACCAAAGGGAGAATGGAACGCATAGTCTCCATTTTGAAGGATGGAACCTTGAGAAATTTGTTTAGACACTTGAGGTCCAAGATGGGATGAAAAGTTCCCTCTTGGGAACCACAAAGAGGTTGGAATATAATCCTTGACCCTGTTCCGCCAGAGGGGTTAGATCCTTTACCCAGTTTAAGAAACCTCTCTCTTTACCTGGTTCACAGATAACCTTGACAGGAGGAATATGCCCCAGGGGGGACAAGATTTGAATCCTTTCCTGTATCCCTGGGAGACTACTTCCACTGCCTAAGGATCTTGGACATTGCGGATCCAAGCCTGTTGAAAGGAGGACAGCCTGCCCCCTACTTGATCCAAGACAGCATCGGCCCCTTCATGCTGACTTAGACTCAGATGAAGGTTTCTTGGATTGTTTCCCTTTATTCCAAGGTTGACTAGCCCTCCATGAAGTCCTGGACTGCTCCATCTAGAATTCTGGCGACCCTTAGGTCTACCCTTCTTGTCCTATGGTAGGAAAGCTCCCTTTCCACCAGTAACTTTGGAAATTATCTCAGCCAGAACAGGACCAAATAAAGTCTTGCCCTTACGAGGTAAAGACAGAAGTTTGGACTTGGATGTTACATCCGCAGACCAAGATTTTTAGCCACAGGTCTCTGCGAGCTAGAACAGCAAAGCAAGAAATTTTGGCTCCCAGCCTAACAACTTGCATGCTGGCATCACAGATAAAGGTATTAGCCAGCTTTAGAGCTTTGATCCTATCCTGGTAGTCTCCTCAAAATTAGGTTGGACAAGGAGTCACACCAATAAGAGGCTGCACCAGCAACCGCCGCAATACTGGCAACTAGTTTCCATTGCAAACCCTGATGAAGAAACATCTTTCTAAAGTAAGCTTCAAGTTTCTTATCCATAGGGTGCTTAAAAGAAGAACTATCCTCAAGGGAAAATAGTGGTTCTCTTGGCTAGAGTGGATATAGTGCCTTCTACCTTAGGCACGGTGCACCACAGGTCACGCACAGAGTCAGCAACAGGAAAAAAAATTAAAAACAGGGGACGGGGAAAAAACTAATTACGCTTACCTGATAATTTCATTTCCATTGAGGGGAGACCACGTCATTACTGTTGGGAATTAAGAACCTGGCCACCAGGAGGAGGCAGACACCCCAGCCAAAGGCTTAAATACCTCCCCCACTTCCCTCATCCCCCAGTCATTCTGCCGAGGGAACAAGGAACAGTAGGAGAAATATCAGGGTATAAATGGTGGCAGAAGATAAATTAAATTTAGGTCCGCCCATCGGAGATACGGGCGGGAGCCGTGGACTCTCCACCTCTCCATGGAAATGAAATGATCAGGTAAGCATAATTTAAGTTTTCCATCTAAAGGGGAGGAGAGTCCACAGCTTCATTCATTACTGTTGGGAACATGTACCCAAGCTCTAGAGAACACTGAATGAAACCGGGAGGACCAGGTAGCCGCCTTACAAATTTGCTCCATAGAGGCCTCATTCTTGAAGGACCAAGACGAAGCCACAGATCCTCTGAGGAGGCTTATGTCCTGCTGTCTCATAGGCCAAGTGAATCAAGCACCTCAACCAAAAGGACAAAGAAGTAGAGACTTTCTGCCCCTTGCGCTTCCCTGAATACACCACAAAAAGAGACGTAGACTGAAATCCTTCGTAGCCTGAAGATAGAACTTCAGGGCACGAACCACATCCAGATTATGAAGTAACTTCTCCTTAGAAGAAGAAAGGTTAGGACACAAAGAAGAAACCACTATTTCCTGATTGATGTTACGGTTAGACACCACCTTGGGAAGAAACCCCAAACCAGTGTGAAGCACAGCCTTATCTGCATGAAAAACAAGATAAGGCGGCTCACATTGCAAGGCAACCAGTTCAGATACTCTGCGTGCCGATGCAATGGCCAACAGGAAGAGAACCTTCCAAGACAGAATCTTAATGCCAATGGAATGCATAGGCTCAAATGAAACCCTTTTCAAAACCTTAAGGACCAAGTTTAAGCTTCATGGGGAGCAGACTGTCTAAAGACAGGCCTGATTCTAGACAGAGCCTGAACAAAGAATTGGATGTCAGGGAGCTCAGCGAGTCTCCTATGCAACAAAACTGACAATGCCAAAATCTGTCCCTTTAAGGGACTAGCGGCAAGACCCTTCTCCAAACCATCTTGGAGAAAGGACAGAATCCTGGATACCTTCATCTTATGCCAAGTATATCCAGTCTTCTCACACCAGGACAAGTAATTTCTCCACACCTTATGGTAGATGCGACACGTGACTGGCTTCCTTGCCTGAATTAGAGTATCAATCACACTTTCCGAAAATCCTCTCTTGGCCAAGACTAGGAGTTCAATCTCCACGCAGTCAGCCTAAGAGAATCGAGATTTTGATGTTGAAAGGGGCCCTGTTCCAGCATATCCCTGCGACAGGGTAACCTCCACGGCGGAGAGGTTGACATCCCCACCAGATCCGCAAACCACGTACTCCGCGGCCACGGTAGAGCAATCAGAATGGTCAAAGCTTGCTCCTGTTTAATGTGTGCCACTACACGAGGTAGAAGTGGTAACGGTGGAAAAATGTAAGCTAGGCTGAACCCTCAAGGCACCTCTAAGGAATCTATTAGCTCTGCCTGTGGATGCCTGGACCTCGACCCATATCGGGGTAGCTTGCAATTGAGTCTGGACGCCATGAGATCTATCTCCAGCGTTCCCCACCTGAGACAAATCTCCGCAAACACTTCTGAGTGAAGAGACCATTCCCCCAGATGGAAGGATTGCCTGCTGAGAAAGTCTGCTTTCCAGTTGTCCACACCTGAAATGTGAATCGCTGAGAGCGAGCAGCTGTGGGACTCCGCCCACTCCAAGATCCGATACATCTACCTGATAGCTAGGGAGCTCCTCGTACCCCCCTGGTGGTTGATGTAAGCCACCAAAGTAATGTTGTCAGTCTGGAATCTGAACGACCCCAGAAGAGGCCATGCCTTCAGAGCATTGTAGATTGCCCTGAGTTCCAGAATATTTATCGGAAGGAGAGACTCCTCCCGGGACCATTTTCCTTGTGCCATCCTGGCACCCCAAACAGCTCTCCATCCTGCCAGACTCGCGTCCATGGTGACAATCTCCCAGGACGGCCTCAAGAAGGATGTCCCCATGGACAGTAGCTCTGGACCGATTCAACACGAGAGGGAGATCCAAGTCCAAGCATCCATGGATATCTGCTGCGATAGATCTGAATGATCGCCATTCCACTGTCTAAACATGTATAATTGAAGAGGTCTGAGATGGAACCTGGCGAATGGAATGACGTCTATGCTGGAAACCATGAGTCTGATCACCTCCATACACTGAGCCACTGAGGGGCTTGAGGAGGACTGAAGGGCAAGACAAGAGGACGAGACAAGAGGACGCAATATTCCTGGGTCGACGGTCTATGAATTTTTTTATAATGGACATAGAGTCTATTATTGTACCCAGGAACTCCACCCTGTTGCTGGGAATCAGGGAATTATTTCCTGAGTTGATCTTCCAACTGTGAGATTGGAGCAAAAGAAGAAGAACCCTCGAATGATCCTCTGCGAGACTGAGTGATGGTGCCTGGACTAGGATGTCGTCCAGATAGGGCGCCACAGCAATGCCTCTGGCCACCACAAGTAGTGCCCCCAGAACCTTCGTGAAGACCCTCTGGGCCGTCGCCAGACCAATAGGAAGGGCCACAAACTGGAAGTGTTGGTCCAGAAACGCAAATCCTGTGGATTAGCACATGAAGGTAAGCATCCTTCAAGACTATGGTTGTTATGAACTGTCCCTCTTGAACTAGAAGCAGAATAGATCTGATAGTTTCCATTTTGAACGATGGAAGACTCTGAAACTTGTTTAAACAATTTAGGTCCAGAATCGAGCGGAACGTGCCCTCCTTCTTTGGAACCACAAAAAGTTTGAATAGTACCCTAGACCCCTTTCTGCTTGGGGTACTGGTACGATGACACCTAGAGAGGAGAGATCTCTCACATATTCTAGAAAGGCATCTCTCTTTTCCGTTCTTGAAGACAGGTTTGATAGGAGGAATCTGCCCCTGGGCAGATGGGATCTGAACCCTATCCTGTAACCCTGGGCGACAACGTCCAGAACCCAAGGATCCTAAACATCCTGCAACCATGCTTCTGAGAAGAGAGATAATCTGCCCCCTACTTGGTCCAGAGACCGGTCAGGGGCCGCCCCTTCATGCCGATTTTGTCTCAGTGTGCTTCTTGCTCTGCTTAGACTTGTTCCAAGAATTAGCCGGTTTCCAAGTTTCCTTGGACTGGTCCGCTTTTGCGGCGGGCAGCTGGCACTAAGCCTTGTCCACACAAAAGGGATGAAAAGTAGATCCTTTAGGCTTAGCCTTCTTATCCTGCGGTAGGAAAGCTCACTTGCTTCCCGTAACCGTGGATATGATTGAATCCAATCCTGGACCGAACAGAATCTTCCCTTGAAAAGGCAGGGACAACAGCCTTGACTTAGTGGTCATGTCTGCAGACCAAGACTTTAGCCACGAGCTCTGCAAGCTAAAACGGAAAAACTTGACACCTTAGCGTTCAGGCGAATAATTTGCATTTTGGCATCACATATGAAAGAATTGGCAATCTTCAGTGCCTTAATCTTGTCCTGTATCTTGTCGATGGAAGTCTCCCCCTCGACCATTTCACACAGGGATTCACACCAATATGTCGTAGCTCCGGCAACCGCGGCTACAACCGCTGCCGGCTGAAAAACAAACCCCGTGTTGAAACATTTTCCTTAACATGTTTTCCAACTTTTTATCCATGGGCTCTTTAAACGACAAACTATCCTCCAGGGGAATAGTTGTCCGCTTCGCGATCATGGAGATAGCACCATCCACTTTAGGGACAGTACCCCACAGCTCCAGCTAAGAGTCTGAGACGGGGAACAGTTTCTTAAAGGAAGAAGGGGAAAAGGAAGAACCTAATCGCTCTCATTCATTCTTAATAATATTTGCTATCTTAACAGGAACCGGGAAGGCCTGAGGCACCACCCTGTCCTCATATACCTTATCAAGCTTAGGAATCGCAGGTTCTTCTGGAAGTTATGGTTCTGAAAGCTCCAGAATAACAAGCACTTGCCTCAGCAAAAAGTGCACATTTTAAATCCTAAACTTAAAGTCAGGCTCCTCCGCTGTCGGAGGTTTAGATGACATGGACTCTGACCCAGAAGGGGCCTCCTCCAAAGAGTCGGAGTGGGCCTCGTCATCGTATAATGCCTCAGAATTTTCCACAGGCGTAGACAACCCCTGAGTCAGGCCGCCATGATACGCCCTATGCTTGCGCTTAGCAGAACCGTCATTTGCAGTTGATCCACAAAATTTGACGGCCAACTAATCTCTCCCACAGGAGTAATGGTTGGACCCTGGGGCGCTGCATGTGCAATAGGAGATGGATGCAGGGAACGCACCTCACGGGACCCCTCAGAGGTGGACGGCTCAGAAGTACTAGACATCCGTTTGCTCTTAGATGTCGTAACTTTATTAAGGCATGTGGAATGCCGGCAGGAACCGCCCCTGCCTAAGGAGAAAACGCGCCAAAAAAGGGCTGCGCTATACTCCCGTCCCGTAAGTCACCTGAAGATTCCACACATTGCCAGAGCCTCATCTCGCACATAACGCAACAATGACACAAACAATATCATGTATAACCCCCCCCCCCCTGTTCAATAATCCCCTTTCCAGGAATATTAACCTTTGATTCTTTAAATGTCTTCCATGTTATCATTATGCAATAAAAATGAAACAATCTTACCAGAATCTACGCTGTGGAACAGGAAAACAGCCCTTAAAGTGTGACAGGTTAGTAAACTCGCTCCTGACATGGACTTGAGTGTAAAAAACAGGCATCGAAACTCGTCAACGCTGATTGCTTGTGGAGCTGTTAATATGAGTCAGTATGGGTTTGCAGAAAGACTCTCCCTGCATCTCCAGACTCTAACTTTCACCCAGGCTCTCACTGAGAGGCTGACAGGACTACTTAAAGCTCCAGTCCCATTCCGAAAAGTACTACCCTCCATAAGAGACTACTCCAATCTTCGGCACTTCTCTGCTATCCTCCTGTGACGAAAGGCAAAGAATGACTGGGGGATGAGGGAAGTAGGGGAGGTATTTAAGCCATTAGCTGGGGTGTCTTTGCCTCCTCCTGGTGGCCAGGTTCTTAATTCCCAACAGTAATGAATGAAGCCATGGACTGTCCTCCCCTTTAGATGGAAAGGAATCCCTGGCTTTTCCCATTCCTGAGCTATAATGTCAGACATGTGATCTGGAATAGGAAATACCTCCACAGATGTAGATTTGACATCAAAAACTGTTAAGTTTAGGTAGAGAAGCCGAAATGGAAGAGCGGAGAGCGATCACGTGATTGCAACAGAGAAAAAACTTGCTGCGCCACAAAGACAAAGTGCGCAAGTTCCACTACGCTATGAAGTCAAACAGTGAACAAATTCCTCACACGGAATGTAAAGTGGCCCCAAAATTAAAATAACATATTTACAGATCCCTATCTAACTGATACACAGAGCAGTAGTAAGAAACACTATCAGGGCAATAAAACATTAGCCCAATACAAAATCTCTCATTGCCAGTCTCATTCCCAAGGGATAAAACCATTAACCCTTTGAGCTCCATTAAAGAATTTCAGTGCCCTGTCAGCGCTGCCCACATGTATATCCCCATAGTTAAAGGATAAATATGTCCCATTAAATATCCACAGAGGGCTAACCTCCAAAGTGCTTGGTCCTTCCAACTCTAGAAGGTAATAGCACTTAGCTGTGGATGCAGCTGCAGGGCAGAGTTCCTAAGGTATGACAGATCCAGCCGACCTGACAGGGACCTGTAGAAAAAGAAAAACAGAGTAACCAACCATGGTTTTCTATATAGGAGTAGCATAAAAGTTGGAAGGTAAGCAAGGACTACCTTGCCGTCTTCCAACTGCTATAAGCCACAATTACTCTTACTAAAGAGGATTACATGGACACAGCATAGCCCCAAACCTTGATTGCAGGTTAAAGTACCCATTATAGGATTAAATTCCTCAGACACCATCTTCGCACATCCTCCCGATGTATAAGGCAAAGAATGAATGGGGGCTTATGGGAAGTAGAAGTGATACTTAACAGCTCTGCTGGGGTGTTCTTTGCCTCCTCCTGGTGGCCAGGAGTTGAATTCCCACTAGTAATCAGAATGGATTTGTGAATTCTGTATGTCATTGGAAAGAAAAGTTTTTATATATTAAAAGCCATAAATATAAGCTGATTTTATATGCTTATGACTTATTATATATACAGTTTATTAAGCACAAACAAAATAATTTAATGCAGACCTTTTTTCCCCATAAAGAAGCAATTTAATGTGGAGTTATTTTTTTAAATAAACAAGCAGGACATATGAATAATAGTACAGAACATGATACATAAAATATCTATGTTGCAACATCGTAATGAATTTTAGTAATGTGAGACAAACTTATGACAACATAGGAGTTTTATTCAAATTGTGATTAACTGTGTACTTGCCACATAGGGCTGCAACAAATTGCACAGAAACGTATCGCTGACTGAAGTGGCAGCAAGTGGGTTAACCATCATTAAAGGGATACTAACCCCTCATTTTTTTCTTTCATGATTCAGATAGAGCATGCAATTTTAAGCAACTTTCTAATTTACTCCTATTATCAATTTTTCTTTGTTCTCATGTAATCTTGATTTGAAAAAGCAGTAATAAAAGGTTAGGAGCCGGCCCATTTTTTAGTTCAGCACCTTGGTAGAGCTGCTGATTGGTTTGCTACATTTAGCCACAAATCAGCAAGTGCTACTCATGTGCTGAACAAAAAATGGTCTGGCTCTAAAGCTTACAGTACTGCTTTTTCAAATCAAGATAGCATGAGAACAAAGAAAAATTGATAATAGGAGTAAATTAGAAAGGTGCTTAAAATCTCATGCTCTATCTGAATCATGAAATAAAAAAATTGGGTTTACTATCCCTTTAATTAAACTAGGTTTAGTCTAAATTGTTTTAATATGATTCATTTTCTAACCAACTTTCATCCTGTGTAAACTGTACTGAACCCTAAACGAAATGCCTTAAATCAGACATACTTTCATTTTATTTCCTCATGTATTTTCTTGTGCCAAACTCAGTTACTGCCTGTAGTTTCCCACACACACAATTAGTAAGTGTAATAGAAAGATCATCTTCCTGTTAAGCTTCTATTCATGAAAGAAGCAGCTGAAATCCTACAGGAAATTAAAGCTGATGGTAGGACATTGACAAGTTAATTAATACAAATATAGCACAATAAATATAGTTTATAGGGAGATTTTAGTGCAATCACTAATTAAATGCTAATTTTAAGTGTGTTTATATAATAAAATACTCAAAACAAATTATATAACTTCCTTAAAGGGATATGGCCCCCCAAATGTTATTTTGTAATTTAGACAGAGCATACCATTTTAAAAAGTTTCTAATTCACTTCTATTATCAAATTAGCATTGTTCCCATGGTATTCTTTATTCAATGGATACCTAGGCAGGTGTCTGGAATACTGCATGGCAGGAAATAGTGCTGCCATCTAGTGCCCTTGCTAATGTATAGCATTCTTGCAAATTGCTGCCATTCCTAAACATACGTCTCGGCTTTTCAACTAAAGATGGCAAGAGAATGAAGAAAACGTAATAGAAGTAAAAGCTGCTTAAAACTGCATACTCTTTCACAATCATGAAATAAATACCATGGGAATAAAGCAAAATTTGATAAACTGGAAACTTTTTTTTTTTTATTGTATGTTCTGTTTGAATTACAAAATAATATTTTGGGGTTTCAAATCCCTTTAAAGGAAAAAATGAATTGATACAACATTTTTTAAGATCCTAACAACAAACAAAACTATATATATATATATATATATATATATATATATATATATATATATATATATATATATATATATATATATATATATATATATATATATATATATAAATAAAAAAGAACATTAATGCAAAACATAAAACAGACATACACTATTTTACTGTACAATTTCCCTTTGTGATTCTAAACCCCGGAGATTTTCTAGCCTTCTGTTTGGTTTTACTCTCCTGTTTCAGTATTGGAGCCTTAAGGATTTTGCCATTTTCCCCTCCTTTTGTTTTAAAGAAATAGGACGTATTAAGTACTGTCTGGATGTATTTGGTTTCTTGAGATTTTGGCAATTGACTGAAGCTCATTTTGCTGTCCTGCACACAGGGATTTTCAGCTTTGGTTGAATATTGGACTCCTACTATGAAGACATCATCATTGTTACTCTTTATGCCAGAATATTCAGGTGTAGATCTGATTCTGGTCGGCAAACTAAGGTCTAGTGGTTTCTCTGAACAATGATCAACAGCTCTGGGTTTTTTTAAACAGGACTTTAGTGAAAGGTAACTGAAAACATCATCCGTCTGGGTGGCAAGCTCTATTAAGGATGTGGAAGTTTTGATAACCAGTTCTAAGTTGCACTGGGAAATATCAGAACCGCTGTCACCATGAACTCTGGAACTAGAAGCCTGGGACACGTGTAATATGTCAGCGTGGCTATTATTTTGCACACAATCCAGAGTATTTACAAATTGCTTATGGCTTAGAGGAGCAGTGTTGTAGCTAATACTGCTTGACAATTGGATGGGCTGAAATGTTTTCTGAGTGATAAAAAGTTCTTGGCTATCATCAGAAACACTGCACAAATCTTCTTGTTTTGGGATCTGATTAAAGTAAACTGCTTTTACCTGGCTACTTGGAGTCTTGGCGTCCATTTTTGCAGTTGTTCCATTGTCTTCATCTAGCTGTATACTTGGTAAAGGTTTTTTTTCACTGCAGAATAATGGGACCTTATAAGCAACTTGTTTGGCTCTTTCTTCTGGATCATGTGCAGAATCTGTATTCAAACCTTCTTGCTTTATAAAAACATCTTGTTTTGTATTTTCAGTAACATATTCACACAAGCCTTTCAGATGTTTGCCAGATCTCTTCAGTTTATTACAAGAAAATTTGCTCTGTCTTTCAAGACATTGATCTTTAGCAATTTCAGAATCTGAGTGTTGTTTTTTCTTCTTGTTCGCCTTCATTTTGACTGGTGAAACCATAGCGACACCGTTTTTGCACAAATACTTTATTTTGCACTTTTTTGGCACAGGATAACTTTGGTTGAAATCAATACATGTTCTCTTCTTTATTTTGTTTCTTAATCTACCTGTGCTAGACACATCTTTTAAAAGAACAATATCTTCTTCCTGTTTGCAGAGCTGAGATAAACCTACAGCTGATGATTTACTTTTTCTCTTCCTCTTTGATTTGTCTTTTTTCTGGCTATTATTCTTTAACCTATTTTTCATACATTTAAGATGTTTTTCTAGTTGACATAGCATCTCTAGATCAGCCCCTTCAAGTTCTTCATTTAGCTGCAAAACACAATAAAAGATATGGTTATTCATCTTTATTATTAACATGGTGGAAGGAGATGTTAAAACTTTATAGATAAAGATTTTACAAAACAAAAGATACTGGGGGTTGAATTCCCTTTTGGCTTTATTTTTGTTAAACAAATCACGACACTGTGTAATATGAGGTTGTATTTACCTAATTTTAAGACCTGCTAAGGACCAGCTGATTGTTATTATGCCTTGATATGTAAAACCATAGAATTCAAAGAGAATGAGAATGTGTGGCACATTATGAAGCGCAAAAACAGAATTTATGCTTACCTGATAAATTGCTTTCTCCAACGGTGTGTCCGGTCCACGGCGTCATCCTTACTTGTGGGAATATCTCTTCCCCAACAGGAAATGGCAAAGAGTCCCAGCAAAGCTGTCCATATAGTCCCTCCTAGGCTCCGCCCACCCCAGTCATTCGACCGACGGACAGGAGGAAAAAACAGGAGAAACTATAGGGTGCCGTGGTGACTGTAGTTAGAGAAAATAATTCATCAAACCTGATTAAAAAACCAGGGCGGGCCGTGGACCGGACACACCGTTGGAGAAAGCAATTTATCAGGTAAGCATAAATTCTGTTTTCTCCAACATTGGTGTGTCCGGTCCACGGCGTCATCCTTACTTGTGGGAACCAATACCAAAGCTTTAGGACACGGATGAAGGGAGGGAGCAAATCAGGTTACCTAAATGGAAGGCACCACGGCTTGCAAAACCTTTCTCCCAAAAATAGCCTCCGAAGAAGCAAAAGTATCAAATTTGTAAAATTTGGCAAAAGTGTGCAGTGAAGACCAAGTCGCTGCCTTACATATCTGATCAACAGAAGCCTCATTCTTGAAGGCCCATGTGGAAGCCACAGCCCTAGTAGAGTGAGCTGTGATTCTTTCAGGAGGCTGCCGTCCGGCAGTCTTGTAAGCCAATCGGATGATGCTTTTAAGCCAAAAGGAAAGAGAGGTAGAAGTCGCTTTTTGACCTCTCCTTTTACCAGAATAGACGACAAACAGAGAAGATGGTTGTCTGAACTCTTTTGTAGCTTCTAAATAGAATTTTAGAGCACGGACTACATCTAAATTGTGTAACGAACGTTCCTTCTTTGAAACTGGATTCGGACACAAAGAAGGTACAACTATCTCCTGGTTAATATTTTTGTTAGAAACAACCTTTGGAAGAAAACCAGGCTTAGTATGCAAAACAACCTTATCTGCATGGAACACCAGATAGGGAGGAGAACACTGCAGAGCAGATAACTCAGAAACTCTTCTAGCAGAAGAAATAGCAACCAAAAACAAAACTTTCCAAGATAACAACTTAATATCTATGGAATGTAGAGGTTCAAACGGAACCCCTTGAAGAACTGAAAGAACTAGATTTAGGGAGGAGTCAAAGGTCTGTAAACAGGCTTGATCCTAACCAGAGCCTGAACAAATGCTTGAACATCTGGCACAGCTGCCAGTCGTTTGTGTAACAAGACAGATAAAGCAGAAATCTGTCCCTTTAGAGAACTCGCTGATAATCCTTTATCCAAACCTTCTTGTAGAAAGGAAAGGATCTTAGGAATTTTGATCTTATTCCATAAGAATCCCTTGGATTCACACCAGCAGATATATCTTTTCCATATTTTATGGTAAATTTTTCTAGTTACCAGTTTTCTGGCTTGAACCAGAATATCTATCACAGAATCTGAAAACCCACGCTTTGATAGAATCAAGCGTTCAATTTCCAAGCAGTCAGCTGGAGGGAGACCAGATTTGGATGTTCGAATGGACCCTGTACAAGAAGATCCTGTCTCAAAGGTAGCTTCCATGGTGGAACCGATGACATATTCACCAGGTCTGCATACCAAGTCCTGTGTGGCCACGCAGGAGCTATCAAGATCACAGAGGCCCTCTCCTGCTTGATCCTGGCTACCAGCCTGGGAATGAGAGGAAACGGTGGAAACACATAGGCTAGGTTGAAGGTCCAAGGCGCTACTAGTGCATCCACTAGAGTCGCCTTGGGATCCCTGGATCTGGACCCGTAGCAAGGAACCTTGAAGTTCTGACGAGACGCCATCAGATCCATGTCTGGAATGCCCCATAATTGAGATAATTGGGCAAAGATCTCCGGGTGAAGTTCCCACTCCCCTGGATGGAATGTCTGACGACTCAGATAATCCGCCTCCCAGTTTTCCACTCCTGGGATGTGGATCGCAGATAGGTGGCAGGAGTGATCCTCCGCCCATTTTATTATTTTGGTCACTTCTCTCATCGCCAGGGAACTCCTTGTTCCCCCCTGATGATTGATATAAGCAACAGTCGTCATGTTGTCCGATGAATCTTATAAATCTGGCCTTTGCTAGCTGAGGCCAAGCCCTGAGAGCATTGAATATCGCTCTCAGTTCCAGAATGTTTATCGGGAGAAGAGACTCTTCCCGAGACCATAGTCCCTGAGCTTTCAGGGATTCCCAGACCGCGCCCCAGCCTGCTAGACTGGCGTCGGTCGTGACGATGACTCACTCTGGTCTGCGGAAGCTCATTCCCTGGGAAGGTGGTCCAGGGTTAGCCACCAATGGAGTGAGTCTCTGGTCTTCTGATCTACTTGAATCACTGGAGACAAGTCTGTATAGTCCCCATTCCACTGTTTCAGCATGCACAGTTGTAATGGTCTTAGATGAATTCGCGCAAAAGGAACTATGTCCATTGCTGCAACCATCAACCCTACTACTTCCATGCACTGAGCTACGGAAGGACGTGGAATAGAATGAAGAGCTTGACAAGCGTTTAGAAGTTTTGACTTTCTGACTTCTGTCAGGAAAAACATAATTTATGCTTACCTGATAAATTTATTTCTCTTGTAGTGTGTTCAGTCCACGGGTCATCCATTACTTATGGGATATATTCTCCTTCCCAACAGGAAGTTGCAAGAGGATCACCCAAGCAGAGCTGCTATATAGCTCCTCCCCTCACATGTCATATCCAGTCATTCGACCGAAACAAGACGAGAAAGGAGAAACTATAGGGTGCAGTGGTGACTGGAGTTATAATTTAAAATTTAGAACCTGCCTCAAAAAAGACAGGGCGGGCCGTGGACTGAACACACTACAAGAGAAATAAATTTATCAGGTAAGCATAAATTATGTTTTCTCTTGTTAAGTGTGTTCAGTCCACGGGTCATGCATTACTTATGGGATACCAATACCAAAGCTAAAGTACACGGATGATGGGAGGGACAAGGCAGGAACATTAAACAGAAGGAACCACTGCCTGTAGAACCTTTCTCCCAAAAACAGCCTCCGAAGAGGCAAAAGTGTCAAATTTGGAAAATTTGGAAAAAGTATGAAGTGAAGACCAAGTTGCATCCTTGCAAATCTGTTCAACAGAGGCCTCATTCTTAAAGGCCCAAGTGGAAGCCACAGCTCTAGTGGAATGAGCTGTAATTCGTTCAGGAGGCTGCTGTCCAGCAGTCTCATAGGCTAAACGTATTATGCTACGAAGCCAAAAAGAGAGAGAGGTAGCCGAAGCCTTTTGACCTCTCCTCTGTCCAGAGTAAACGACAAACAGAGAAGAAGTTTCTTAGTTGCCTGTAAGTAGAACTTCAGAGCACGGACTACGTCTAGATTATGCAAAAGACGTTCCTTCTTTGAAGAAGGATTAGGACATAATGATGGAACAACAATCTCTTGATTGATATTCATGTTAGAAACAACCTTAGGTAAAAACCCAGGTTTAGTACGCAGGACTACCTTGTCTGAATGAAAGATCAGATAAGGGGAATCACAATGTAAGGCAGATAACTCAGAGACTCTTCGAGCCGAGGAAATAGCCATCAAAAACAGAACTTTCCAAGATAAAAACAGAATTTATGTTTACCTGATAAATTACTTTCTCCAACGGTGTGTCCGGTCCACGGCGTCATCCTTACTTGTGGGATATTCTCTTCCCCAACAGGAAATGGCAAAGAGCCCAGCAAAGCTGGTCACATGATCCCTCCTAGGCTCCGCCTACCCCAGTCATTCGACCGACGTTAAGGAGGAATATTTGCATAGGAGAAACCATATGATACCGTGGTGACTGTAGTTAAAGAAAATAAATTATCAGACCTGATTAAAAAACCAGGGCGGGCCGTGGACCGGACACACCGTTGGAGAAAGTAATTTATCAGGTAAACATAAATTCTGTTTTCTCCAACATAGGTGTGTCCGGTCCACGGCGTCATCCTTACTTGTGGGAACCAATACCAAAGCTTTAGGATACGGATGAAGGGAGGGAGCAAATCAGGTCACCTAAATGGAAGGCACCACGGCTTGCAAAACCTTTCTCCCAAAAATAGCCTCAGAAGAAGCAAAAGTATCAAACTTGTAAAATTTGGTAAAAGTGTGCAGTGAAGACCAAGTCGCTGCCCTACATATCTGATCAACAGAAGCCTCGTTCTTGAAGGCTCATGTGGAAGCCACAGCCCTAGTGGAATGAGCTGTGATTCTTTCAGGAGGCTGCCGTCCGGCAGTCTCGTAAGCCAATCTGATGATGCTTTTAATCCAAAAAGAGAGAGAGGTAGAAGTTGCTTTTTGACCTCTCCTTTTACCAGAATAAACAACAAACAAGGAAGATGTTTGTCTAAAATCCTTTGTAGCATCTAAATAGAATTTTAGAGCGCGAACAACATCCAAATTGTGCAACAAACGTTCCTTCTTCGAAACTGGTTTCGGACACAAAGAAGGCACGACTATCTCCTGGTTAATGTTTTTGTTAGAAACAACTTTTGGAAGAAAACCAGGTTTAGTACGTAAAACCACCTTATCTGCATGGAACACCAGAGAAGGAGGAGAACACTGCAGAGAAGATAATTCTGAAACTCTTCTAGCAGAAGAAATTGCAACCAAAAACAAAACTTTCCAAGATAATAACTTAATATCAACGGAATGTAAGGGTTCAAACGGAACCCCCTGAAGAACTGAAAGAACTAAGTTGAGACTCCAAGGAGGAGTCAAAGGTTTGTAAACAGGCTTGATTCTAACCAGAGCCTGAACAAAGGCTTGAACATCTGGCACAGCTGCCAGCTTTTTGTGAAGTAACACAGACAAGGCAGAAATCTGTCCCTTCAAGGAACTTGCAGATAATCCTTTCTCCAATCCTTCTTGAAGAAAGGATAGAATCCTAGGAATCTTTACCTTGTCCCAAGGGAATCCTTTAGATTCACACCAACAGATATATTTTTTCCATATTTTGTGGTAAATTTTTCTAGTTACAGGCTTTCTGGCCTGAACAAGAGTATCAATAACAGAATCTGAGAACCCTCGTTTTGATAAGATCAAGCGTTCAATCTCCAAGCAGTCAGCTGGAGTGAGACCAGATTCGGATGTTCGAACGGACCTTGAACAAGAAGGTCTCGTCTCAAAGGTAGCTTCCATGGTGGAGCCGATGACATATTCACCAGATCTGCATACCAAGTCCTGCGTGGCCACGCAGGAGCTATCAAGATCACCGACGCCCTCTCCTGATTGATCCTGGCTACCAGCCTGGGGATGAGAGAAAACGGCGGGAATACATAAGCTAGTTTGAAGGTCCAAGGTGCTACTAGTGCATCTACTAGAGTCGCCTTGGGATCCCTGGATCTGGACCCGTAGCAAGGAACCTTGAAGTTCTGACGAGAGGCCATCAGATCCATGTCTGGAATGCCCCACAGATGAGTAATTTGGGCAAAGATTTCCGGATGGAGTTCCCACTCCCCCGGATGTAATGTCTGACGACTCAGAAAATCCGCTTCCCAATTTTCCACTCCTGGGATGTGGATTGCAGACAGGTGGCAGGAGTGAGTCTCCGCCCATTGAATGATTTTGGTCACTTCTTCCATCGCCAGGGAACTCCTTGTTCCCCCCTGATGGTTGATGTACGCAACAGTCGTCATGTTGTCTGATTGAAACCGTATGAACTTGGCCTTTGCTAGCTGAGGCCAAGCCTTGAGAGCATTGAATATCGCTCTCAGTTCCAGAATATTTATCGGTAGAAGAGATTCTTCCCGAGACCAAAGACCCTGAGCTTTCAGGGATCCCCAGACCGCGCCCCAGCCCATCAGACTGGCGTCGGTCGTGACAATGACCCACTCTGGTCTGCGGAAGGTCATCCCTTGTGACAGGTTGTCCAGGGACAGCCACCAACGGAGTGAGTCTCTGGTCCTCTGATTTACTTGTATCTTCGGAGACAAGTCTGTATAGTCCCCATTCCACTGACTGAGCATGCACAGTTGTAATGGTCTTAGATGAATGCGCGCAAAAGGAACTATGTCCATTGCCGCTACCATCAAACCTATTACTTCCATGCACTGCGCTATGGAAGGAAGAGGAACGGAATGAAGTGTTTGACAAGAGTTTAGAAGTTTTGTTTTTCTGGCCTCTGTCAGAAAAATCCTCATTTCTAAGGAGTCTATTATTGTTCCCAAGAAGGGAACCCTTGTCGACGGAGATAGAGAACTCTTTTCCACGTTCACTTTCCATCCGTGAGATCTGAGAAAGGCCAGGGCTATGTCCGTGTGAGCCTTTGCTTGAGGAAGGGACGACGCTTGAATCAGAATGTCGTCCAAGTAAGGTACTACTGCAATGCCCCTTGGTCTTAGCACCGCTAGAAGGGACCCTAGTACCTTTGTGAAAATCCTTGGAGCAGTGGCTAATCCGAAAGGAAGCGCCACGAACTGGTAATGCTCGTCCAGGAATGCGAACCTTAGGAACCGATGATGTTCCTTGTGGATAGGAATATGTAGATACGCATCCTTTAAATCCACCGTGGTCATGAATTGACCTTCCTGGATGGAAGGAAGAATTGTTCGAATGGTTTCCATTTTGAACGATGGAACCTTGAGAAACTTGTTTAAGATCTTGAGATCTAAGATTGGTCTGAACGTTCCCTCTTTTTTGGGAACTATGAACAGATTGGAGTAGAACCCCATCCCTTGTTCTCCTAATGGAACAGGATGAATCACTCCCATTTTTAACAGGTCTTCTACACAATGTAAGAATGCCTGTCTCTTTATGTGGTCTGAAGACAATTGAGACCTGTGGAACCTCCCCCTTGGGGGAAGCCCCTTGAATTCCAGAAGATAACCTTGGGAGACTATTTCTAGTGCCCAAGGATCCAGAACATCTCTTGCCCAAGCCTGAGCGAAGAGAGAGAGTCTGCCCCCCACCAGATCCGGTCTCGGATCGGGGGCCAACATTTCATGCTGTCTTGGTAGCAGTGGCAGGTTTCTTGGCCTGCTTTCCCTTGTTCCAGCCTTGCATTGGTCTCCAGGCTGGCTTGGCTTGAGAAGTATTACCCTCTTGCTTAGAGGACGTAGCACTTGGGGCTGGTCCGTTTCTACGAAAGGGACGAAAATTAGGTTTATTTTTGGTCTTGAAAGACCTATCCTGAGGAAGGGCGTGGCCCTTACCCCCAGTGATATCAGAGATAATCTCTTTCAAGTCAGGGCCAAACAGCGTTTTCCCCTTGAAAGGAATGTTAAGGAGTTTGTTCTTGGAAGACGCATCCGCTGACCAAGATTTCAACCAAAGCGCTCTACGCGCCACAATAGCAAACCCAGAATTCTTCGCCGCTAACCTAGCCAATTGCAAAGTGGCGTCTAGGGTGAAAGAATTAGCCAATTTGAGAGCACGGATTCTGTCCATAATCTCCTCATAAGGAGGAGAATCACTATCGATCGCCTTTACTAGCTCATCGAACCAGAAACACGCGGCTGTAGTGACAGGGACAATGCATGAAATTGGTTGTAGAAGGTAACCTTGCTGAACAAACATCTTTTTAAGCAAACCTTCTAATTTTTTATCCATAGGATCTTTGAAAGCACAACTATCTTCTATGGGTATAGTGGTGCGTTTGTTTAAAGTAGAAACCGCTCCCTCGACCTTGGGGACAGTCTGCCATAAGTCCTTTCTAGGGTCGACCATAGGAAACAATTTTTTAAATATGGGGGGAGGGACGAAAGGTATACCGGGCCTTTCCCATTCTTTATTTACAATGTCCGCCACCCGCTTGGGTATAGGAAAAGCTTCTGGGAGCCCCGGGACCTCTAGGAACTTGTCCATTTTACATAGTTTCTCTGGGATGATCAAATTCTCACAATCATCCAGAGTGGATAATACCTCCTTAAGCAGAGCGCGGAGATGTTCCAACTTAAATTTAAATGTAATCACATCGGGTTCAGCTTGTTGAGAAATTTTCCCTGAATCTGAAATTTCTCCCTCAGACAAAACCTCCCTGGCCCCCTCAGACTGGTGTAGGGGCATTTCAGAACCATTATCATCAGCGTCCTCATGCTCTTCAGTATCTAAAACAGAGCAGTCGCGCTTACGCTGATAAGTGGGCATTTTGGCTAAAATGTTTTTGATAGAATTATCCATTACAGCCGTTAATTGTTGCATAGTAAGGAGTATTGGCGCGCTAGATGTACTAGGGGCCTCCTGAGTGGGCAAGACTCGTGTAGACGAAGGAGGGAATGATGCAGTACCATGCTTACTCCCCTCACTTGAGGAATCATCTTGGGCATCATTTTCAGTGTCACATAAATCACATTTATTTAAATGAAAAGGAACCTTGGCTTCCCCACATTCAGAACACAGTCTATCTGGTAGTTCAGACATGTTAAACAGGCATAAACTTGATAACAAAGTACAAAAAACGTTTTAAAATAAAACCGTTACTGTCACTTTAAATTTTAAACTGAACACACTTTATAACTGCAATTGCGAAAAAGTATGAAGAAATTGTTCAAAATTCACCAAAATTTCACCACAGTGTCTTAAAGCCTTAAAAGTATTGCACACCAAATTTGGAAGCTTTAAAATTTGGAAGCTTTAACCCTTTACAGTCCCTTTTAACTTTAACCCCTTTACAGTCCCTGGTATCTGCTTTGCTGAGACCCAACCAAGCCCAAAGGGGAATACGATACCAAATGAAGCCTTCAGAAAGTCTTTTCTATGTATCAGAGCTCCTCACACATGCGACTGCATGTCATGCTTCTCAAAAACAAGTGCGCAATACCGGCGCGAAAATGAGGCTCTGCCTATGATTAGGGAAAGCCCCTAGAGAATAAGGTGTCTAAAACAGTGCCTGCCGATATTATTTAACAAAAATACCCAGATTAAATGATTCCTCAAGGCTAAATATGTGTAATATATGAATCGATTTAGCCCAGAAAATGTCTACAGTCTTAATAAGCCCTTGTGAAGCCCTTATTTACTGTCTGAATAAAAATGGCTTACCGGATCCCATAGGGAAAATGACAGCTTCCAGCATTACATCGTCTTGTTAGAATGTGTCATACCTCAAGCAGCAAAAGACTGCTCACTGTTCCCCCAACTGAAGTTAATTCCTCTCAACAGTCCTGTGTGGAACAGCCATGGATTTTAGTAACGGTTGCTAAAATCATTTTCCTCATACAAACAGAAATCTTCATCTCTTTTCTGTTTCAGAGTAAATAGTACATACCAGCACTATTTTAAAATAACAAACTCTTGATTGAATAATAAAAACTACAGTTAAACACTAAAAAACTCTAAGCCATCTCCGTGGAGATGTTGCCTGTACAACGGCAAAGAGAATGACTGGGGTAGGCGGAGCCTAGGAGGGATCATGTGACCAGCTTTGCTGGGCTCTTTGCCATTTCCTGTTGGGGAAGAGAATATCCCACAAGTAAGGATGACGCCGTGGACCGGACACACCTATGTTGGAGAAAGTTTAATATCAATGGAATGAAGGGGTTCAAACGGAACACCCTGCAGAACTTTAAGAACCAAGTTTAAGCTCCAAGGAGGAGCAACAGTTTAATTCTAGCCAAAGCCTGACAAAAAGCCTGGACGTCTGGATTGTCTGCCAGACGCTTGTGTAAAAGAATAGACAGAGCAGAAATCTGTCCCTTTAGTGAACTAGCGGATAAGCCCTTTTCTAAACCCTCTTGTAGAAAGGACAATATCCTAGGAATCCTAACCTTACTCCATGAGTAACTCTTGGATTCACACCAATACAAATATTTACGCCATATCTTATGGTAAATTTTTCTGGTAACAGGTTTCCGAGCCTATATTAATGTATCAATAACCAAATCCGAAAACCCACGCTTTGATAGAATCAAGCGTTCAATTTCCAAGCAGTCAGCCTCAGAGAAATTAGGTTTGGATGGTTGAAAGGACCCTGAATTAGAAGGTCCTGACTCTCCACTGTGGTAATATATTGACCCTCTTGGATCATGGGTAGGATGGTCCGAATGGTTTCCATCTTGAACGATGGAACCCTTAGGAATTTGTTTAAGATTTTTAAGTCTAAGATTGGTCTGAAGGTTCCCTCTTTTTTGGGAACCACAAATAGATTTGAGTAAAACCCTTGTCCTTGTTCCGTTCGCGGAACTGGGTGGATCACTCCCATGACTAAGAGGTCTTGTACACATTGTAGAAATGCCTCCTTCTTTACTAGGTTTGTTGATAACCTTGACAGATAAAACCTCCCTTGTGGAGGAGAAGTTTTGAAATCCAGAAGGTATCCCTGAGATATAATCTCCAACGTCCAGGGATCCTGTACATCTCTTGCCCAAGCCTGGGCGAAGAGAGAAAGTCTGCCCCCCACTAGATCCGTCTCCGGATAGGGGGCCCTGTCTTCATGCTGTCTTAGGGGCGGAAGTAGGCTTTCTGGCCTGCTTGCCCTTGTTCCATGACTGGTTGCCTTTCCAACCCTGTTTGTAACGAGCAGTAGTTCCTTCCTGTTTTGGAGCGGAGGAAGTTGATGCTGCTCCTGCCTTGAAGTTACGAAAGGCACGAAAATTAGACTGTTTGGCCTTTGGTTTGGCCCTGTCCTGAGGAAGGGTGTGTCCCTTACCTCCCGTAATGTCAGCAATAATTTCCTTCAAGCCGGGACCGAATAAGGTCTGCCCTTTGAAGGGAATGTTAAGTAGTTTAGACTTAGAAGTTACATCTGCTGACCAGGATTTAAGCCATAGCGCCCTGCGCGCCTGTATGGCGAATCCGGAATTTTTAGCTGGAAGTTTGGTTAAATGCACTACAGCATCTGAAACAAACGCATTAGCCAGTTTAAGCGTTCTAACTTTGCTCAAAGTCTCATCCAATGGTGCTGTGCGAATCGCCTCTTCCAGAGACTCAAACCAGAATGCCGCTGCAGCCGTGACAGACGCAATGCATGCAAGAGGCTGCAATATAAAACCTTGTTGAACAAACATTTTCTTAAGGTAACCCTCTAATTTTTTATCCATTGGATCTGAGAAAGCACAGCTATCCTCCACCGGGATAGTGGTACGCATGGCTAAAGTAGAAACTGCTCCCTCCACCTTAGGGACCGTCTGCCATAAGTCTCGTGTGGTGGCGTCTATAGGAAACATTTTTCTAAATATCGGAGGAGGGGAAAAGGGCACACCGGGTCTATCCCACTACTTACTAATAATTTCTGTAAGTCTTTTTGGTATAGGAAAAACGTCAGTACACACCGGTACCGCATAGTATCTATCCAACCTACATAATTTCTCTGGGATTGCCACCGTGTCGCAATCATTCAGAGCCGCTAACACCTCCCCTAGTAACACGCGGAGGTTCTCAAGCTTAAATTTAAAATTTGAAATTTCTGAATCCGGTCTCCCCGAATCAGAACCGTCACTGACAGAATGAAGCTCACCATCCTCATGTTCTGCAAATTGTGACGCAGTATCAGACATGGCTCTCGTGTCATCAGCGCGCTCTGTCCTTAACCCAGAGCTATCACGCTTGCCTCTTAATTCGGGCCCTATTGTATAATACTTCTTTCATAACATTAGCCATATCATGTAAAGTGATTTGTAAGGGCCTTGATGTACTTGGCGTCTCAATCTTACGCATCTCCCGAGCGGGAGATGAAGGAACTGACTAGAGCTGCAACAACTAATCGTCATAATCGATAATAATCGATTGTCAACGAATCTCATAATCGATAAGTTGGTTTGCAATTAGTTGGTCTGTGCACAACACCAGCTGCTTCACTCCAATGAACTCCTGCACTTGGTATTGTGTTTTATGGTTATGTCCTTAGCCTAAAGGACGTCTACAGACGTTTACTTTTCACTATTTCAGGAAAGTATAAGTTTACAACTACCCCTGGCTTATGTGCAACCCAGATATAATAGTCATCATTTGGATTGTTTATATTAAATCTGGTTATTTGGAACTATGCTTTTCATGATATAGTGCCAAGCTTGTTGTTTACACCTTGCCCCTAGATTGATGGGAGTTATTTAAATTGATGTGCACTATTATCTGTTTGCACAATTATTAGCGTATTGCTTGCTATTGCTGATTATATGTACTGTATAAATAAATGTGTAAGGCTTTGTCCTATTATTGATATACAGTCCTTAGCGCTTCTGATTTTGTTTTTTTATATTTTTAATAAATTGTGATAATATGTACCAGATTTAACCTTTATAAGTATATATTCGTTATTTTTAGAGCAGACTAGATATTTCCCCTAAACTTATAGCTGGTTATTTACCATTGCATATAGATATTCAAGATATTTTTATGTTAGAATGAAGTCAAGGTTTACTTTGAGAGGTCCCTTGCCAAGGTAGAAAACACTTAGCATTGGTGAAGAGCTAACACAGATAAATATTCCAATTTGGTGAAATTGGCAAAACCCTACTTATACACCTCAACAGCCTTTTCTCTGCTGCAGGAAATATAGCTGCAAATAGAGAACCAGCCTTAGCCAGAAGCATGTGGACATGTTGAGATTTTTGCATTTGAATGCAGAGTTTCTGAAAGAGTGAATAACAGAATGTTATTAACAGTGATAGTCTAACTCTTTCTAGTTCTACCTCTTTTCAAACAGTTTGTGGTTTTGTTTAATTATAAAATTGTGCTCTGCTGCTTAAAAATTGAAGAAACAGTTGTGTTAATGTAACGTTTTAGTCTGAAGTTTATATTTGTAACACTCATTATGTGGATTTTATTTAAAACATAGAAAACTATTATTGATTCTCTTTTTATCCGATTAGTCGATTAATCGAAAAAATAATCGGCCGATTAATCGATTATGAAAATAATCGTTAGTTGCAGCCCTAGTACTGACACGTGAGGAGAGTTAGACGGCATAACTTCCCCCTCGTTGTCTGGTGCTAATTTCTTTATCGGTACAGATTGACTTTTATTCAAAGTAATATCAATACAATTGGAACACATAGTTCTATTGGGCTCCACATTGGCTTTTGAACATAATGAACAAGCAGATTCCTCTGTATCAGACATGTTTAAACAGACTTAGCAATGAAGCTAGCAAGCTTGGAAATCACTTTCAATAAGTTTACAAGCAATATAAAAAACGCTGCAGAGCTTTTAAAAAACACAGTTATAGTTAAACAATTCTTAACGAGAAGTGTATTAATTAGCAGAGGATTGCACCCATTAGCAAAAGGATGATTAACCCCTCAATACCCAAAAACGGATATCAAATTAAGATTTAACGCTTTTTATCACAGTCAAACACACTGTCACAGATCTGCTGTGACTGATTACCTCCCTCAAAAATGAATTTTGCAGACCCCTGAGCTCTCTAGAGACGTCCAGGATCAAGGAGGAAGAAGCAGGAAGACTGTGCTAGAATTTTAACTGCGCAACAAGGCGCTAAAACAAGGTCCCTCCCACTCCTTTACAACAGTGGGAGCCCTGATATAACGGTTTCTATGCAGAAAAATACGTTAGCCATGTGGAAAAAATCATGCCCAAAAAGATTTATCACCAAAGTACCTCACAAAATGAATAACATGCCAGTAAACGTTTTAAAAACAACATTTTTCAATGTCATGCAAAGTTATCACTAAGCCTGCTACCAGTCGCTTCCACTGCAGATAAGGCTTAGACATTATTTCAGTATTAACAGTATTATCTCAGTCAAATTCTAGTCCCTAGAAATTAACTCAACTGCGCATACATTTATCAGCCTGATACCAGTCGCTATTACTGCATTTAAGGCTGTACTTACATCATATGGGTAACAGCAGTATTTTCTTAGTCAATTCCATTCCCAGAAAATAATGTACTGCACATACCTCATTTGCGGGGGACCCCGCATGCTATTCCCGTTTTTTGAAGTTACCCCACTCCTCAGAATGTCGAGAACAGCCAGTGGATCTTAGTTACGCCTGCTAAGATCATAGAAAACGCAGGCAGTTTCTTCTTCCAAATACTGCCTGAGATAGAAAAACAGCACACTCCGGTGCCATTTAAAATAACAAACTTTTGATTGAAGAATAATTAAGTAAAAACTCCAACTCCTCTCGCGACCTCCTTCTTTGTTGAGGGTTGCAAGAGAATGACTGGGTATGACATTTGAGGGGAGGAGCTATATAGCAGCTCTGCTTGGGTGATCCTCTTGCAACTTCCTGTTGGGAAGGAGAATATATCCCATAAGTAATGGATGACCCGTGGACTGAACACACTTAACAAGAGAAATCCTCATTTCTAAAGAATCTATTATTGTTCCCAAGAAAGGAACTCTTGTCGACGGAGACAGGGAACTTTTTTCTACAGGGAGTGCAGAATTATTAGGCAAGTTGTATTTTTGAGGATTAATTTTATTATTGAACAACCACCATGTTCTCAATGAACCCAAAAAACTCATTAATATCAAAGCTGAATAGTTTTTGAAGTAGTTTTTACTTTGTTTTTAGTTATAGCTATTTTGGGGGGATATCTGTGTGTACAGGTTACAATTACTGTGCATAATTATTAGGCAACTTAACAAAAAACAAATATATACCCATTTCAATTATTTATTTTTACCAGTGAAACCAATATAACATCTCAACATTCACAAATATACATTTCTGACATTCAAAAACAAAACAAAAACAAATCAGTGACCAATATAGCCACCTTTCTTTGCAAGGACACTCAAAAGCCTGCCATCCATGGATTCTGTCAGTGTTTTGATCTGTTCACCATCAACATTGCGTGCAGCAGCAACCACAGCCTCCCAGACACTGTTCAGAGAGGTGTACTGTTTTCCCTCCTTGTAAATCTCACATTTGATGATGGACCACAGGTTCTCAATGGGGTTCAGATCAGGTGAACAAGGGTCATGTCATTAGATTTTCTTCTTTTATACACTTTCTTGCCAGCCACGCTGTGGAGTACTTGGACGCGTGTGATGGAGCATTGTCCTGCATGAAAATCATGTTTTTCTTGAAAGATGCAGACTTCTTCCTGTACCACTGCTTGAAGAAGGTGTCTTCCAGAAACTGGCAGTAGGACTGGGAGTTGAGCTTGACTCCATCCTCAACCCGAAAAGGCCCCACAAGCTCATCTTTGATGATACCAGCCCAAACCAGTACTCCACCTCCACCTTGCTGGCGTCTGAGTCGGACTGGAGCTCTCTGCCCTTTACCAATCCAGCCACGGGCCCATCCATCTGGCCCATCAAGACTCACTCTCATTTCATCAGTCCATAAAACCTTAGAAAAATACGTCTTGAGATATTTCTTGGCCCAGTCTTGACGTTTCAGCTTGTGTGTCTTGTTCAATGGTGGTCGTCTTTCAGCCTTTCTTACCTTGGCCATGTCTCTGAGTATTGAACACCTTGTGCTTTTGGGCACTCCAGTGATGTTGCAGCTCTGAAATATGGCCAAACTGGTGGCAAGCGGCATCTTGGCAGCTGCACGCTTGACTTTTCTCAGTTCATGGGCAGTTATTTTGCGCCTTGGTTTTTCCACACGCTTCTTGCGACCCTGTTGACTTTTCTCAGTTCATGGGCAGTTATTTTGCGCCTTGGTTTTTCCACACGCTTCTTGCGACCCTGTTGACTATTTTGAATGAAACGCTTGATTGTTCGATGATCACGCTTCAGAAGCTTTGCAATTTTAAGAGTGCTGCATCCCTCTGCAAGATATCTCACTATTTTTGACTTTTCTGAGCCTGTCAAGTCCTTCTTTTGACCCATTTTGCCAAAGGAAAGGAAGTTGCCTAATAATTATGCACACCTGATATAGGGTGTTGATGTCATTAGACCACACCCCTTCTCATTACAGAGATGCACATCACCTAATATGCTTAATTGGTAGTAGGCTTTCGAGACTATACAGCTTGGAGTAAGACAACATGCATAAAGAGGATGATGTGGTCAAAATACTCATTTGCCTAATAATTCTGCACTCCCTGTATGTTCACCTTCCATCCGTGAGATCTGAGAAAGGCCATAACGATGTCTGTGTGAGCCTTTGCCTTTGAGAGAGACGACGCTTGTATTAAAATGTCGTCCAAGTAAGGTACTACTGCAATGCCCCTTGGTCTTAGAACCGCTAGAAGGGACCCGAGTACCTTTGTGAAAATCCTTGGAGCAGTGGCTAACCCGAATGGGAGGGCCACAAACCGGTAATGTTTGTCCAGAAAGGCGAACCTTAGGAACTGATGATGATCCTTGTGGATAGGAATATGTAGATACGCATCCTTTAGATCCACGGTAGTCATAAATTGACCTTCCTGGATTGTAGGTAGAATCGTTCGACTGGTTTCCATTTTGAACGATGGAACTCTGAGAAATTTGTTTAGGATCTTTAAATCCAGAATTGGTCTGAAAGTTCCCTCTTTTTTGGGAACTACAAACAGATTTGAGTAAAATCCCATTCCCTGTTCCGCCGTTGGAACTGGGTGTATCACTCCCATTTTTAACAGGTCTTCTACACAATGTAAGAATGCCTGTCTCTTTATTTGGTTTGAGGATAAGTGAGACATGTGGAACCTTCCCCTTGGGGGTAGTTCCTTGAATTCCAGAAGATAACCCTGAGAGACTATTTCTAGTGCCCAGGGATCCTGAACATCTCTTGCCCAAGCCTGAGCAAAGAGAGAGAGTCTGCCCCCTACTAGATCCGGTCCCGGATCGGGGGCTACTCCTTCATGCTGTTTTAATAGCAGCAGCAGGCTTCTTGGCCTGCTTACCCTTGTTCCAGCCTTGCATCGGTTTCCAGGCTGGTTTGGTTTGTGAAGCATTACCCTCTTGTTTAGAGGATGCGGAATTGGAGGCCGGTCCGTTCCTGAAATTGCGAAAGGAACGAAAATTAGACTTATTCTTGGCTTTGAAAGGCCTATCTTGTGGGAGGGCGTGGCCCTTTCCCCCAGTGATGTCTGAGATAATCTCTTTCAATTCTGGCCCAAAGAGAGTTTTACCCTTGAAGGGGATATTAAGCAATTTTGTCTTGGAAGATACATCCGCTGACCAAGACTTTAGCCAAAGCGCTCTGCGCGCCACAATTGCAAACCCTGAATTTTTCGCCGCTAATCTAGCTAATTGCAAAGCGGCATCTAAAATAAAAGAATTAGCCAACTTGAGTGCGTGAACTCTGTCCAAAACCTCCTCATACGGAGTCTCTCTATTGAGCGACTTTTCTAGTTCCTCGAACCAGAACCACGCTGCTGTAGTGACAGGAACAATGCACGAAATGGGTTGCAGGAGGTAACCTTGCTGTACAAAAATCTTTTTAAGCAAACCCTCCAATTTTTTATCCATAGGATCTTTGAAAGCACAATTATCCTCGATAGGAATAGTAGTGCGCTTTAGAGTAGAAACTGCCCCCTCGACCTTAGGGACTGTCTGCCATAAGTCCTTTCTGGGGTCGACCATAGGAAATAATTTCTTAAATATAGGAGGGGGGACAAAAGGTATGCCGGGCTTCTCCCACTCCTTATTCACTATGTCCGCCACCCGCTTGGGTATAGGAAAAGCGTCGGGGTGCACCGGAACCTCTAGGAACTTGTCCATCTTGCATAATTTTTCTGGAATGACCAGGTTGTCACAATCATCCAGAGTAGATAACACCTCCTTAAGCAGTGCGCGGAGATGCTCTAATTTAAATTTAAATGTCACAACATCAGGTTCAGCCTGTTGAGAAATTCTACCTGAATCTGAAATTTCCCCATCTGACAAAACCTCCCTCATGGCCCCTTCAGATTGGTGTGAGGGTATGACAGAGCAATTATCATCAGCGCCCTCCTGCTCTTCAGTGTTTAAAACAGAGCAATCGCGCTTTCTCTGATATGCAGGCATTTTGGATAAAATATTTGCTATGGAGTTATCCATTACTACCGTCAATTGTTGCATTGTAATAAGCATTGGCGCGCTAGAAGTACTAGGGGCCTCCTGCGTGGGCAAAACTGGCATAGACACAGAAGGAGATGATGTAGCACTATGTCTACTCCCTTCATCTGATGAATCATCTTGGGCAACTTTACTATCTGTGGCAGTACTGTCCTTACTTTGTTTGGACGCTATGGCACAATTATCACACAATTTTGAAGGGGGAGACACATTGACTTTCATACATATAGAACATAGCTTATCTGAAGGTACAGACATGTTAAACAGGCTTAAACTTGTCAATAAAGTACAAAAACCGTTTTAAAACAAAAACGTTACTGTCTCTTTAAATTTTAAACAGTGCACACTTTATTACTGAATATGTGAAGAAGTATGAAGGAATTGTTCAACCAAATTTTCACCACAGTGTCTTAAAGCATTCAAAGTATTGCACACCAAATTTCAGAGCTTTAACCCTTAAAATAAAGAAACAGGAGCCGGTTACAGTTTTAACCCCTCTACAGTCCCAGCTACAGCCTTTGCTGCGACTTTACCAAACCCAGGGGGGAATACGATACCAAATGAAGCCTTCTAGGAACCTTTCCAACTACTTTCAGATCCACACACATGCATCTGCATGTCTTGCTCTCAAAAGTAACTGCGCAGTAATGGCGCGAAAATGAGGCTCAGCCTACAACTGGGAAGGCCCTTCCTGACTGGAAAGGTGTCTAACTCAGTGCCTGACGTTAAAAAACGTTCCCCAAGCTTATAAGTGTGAATTTCAAACATAAACATGCATAAAATGCCCAAATAAAGCAATCGATTTTGCCCATAAAAGTGTCTACCAGTTTTATAGCCCATATTAAGCCCTTTATTCTGTTTGAGACTAAGAAAATGGCTTACCGGTCCCCATGAGGGGAAATGACAGCCTTCCAGCATTACACAGTCTTGTTAGAAATATGGCTAGTCATACCTTAAGCAGAAAAGTCTGCTAACTGTTTCCCCCAACTGAAGTTACTTCATCTCAACAGTCCTATGTGGAAACAGCAAACGATTTTAGTTACTGTCTGCTAAAATCATCTTCCTCTCACAAACAGAACTCTTCATCTTTTTCTGTTTCAGAGTAAATAGTATATACCAGCACTATTTTAAAATAACAAACTCTTGATAGTAGAATAAAAAACTACAACTAAACACCACATACTCTTAACCATCTCCGTGGAGATGTTGCCTGTGCAACGGCAAAGAGAATGACTGGGGTGGGCGGAGCCTAGGAGGGACTATATGGACAGCTTTGCTGGGACTCTTTACCATTTCCTGTTGGGGAAGAGATATTCCCACAAGTAAGGATGACGCCGTGGACCGGACACACCAATGTTGGAGAAATAAGGCAATGAAGGCCCCACAGAGTTGCGCAGCTGAAGACATGAATAATGGATGAAAATTCTGCTTGCTAAACGTAACCAACTGGTGTCTTCAGTTCCCAAATGTTTAATACGTGTTATTAAAAGAAAATGTGATGTTACACAGTGGTAAACAGTCGACTGTCTCAATGTTTTTGGAGTGTGTTGCAGTCAACAGATTTGAAATGAGTGCATATTTAAAAAAAAAAAGGAAATTTATGCTTACCTGATAAATTGATTTCTTCTACGATACGTCCACGGATTCATCCTTACTTGTGGGATATTATCCTCCTGCTAACAGGAAGTGGCAAAGAGCACCACAGCAGAGCTGTATATATAGCTCCTCCCTTCTCTCCACCCCCAGTCATTCGACCAAAGGTATAGGAAGAGAAAAGAAAAGCTAAAAGGTGCAGAGGTGACTGAAGTTTTGAAAACAAAAATACAATCTGTCTAAAATGACAGGGAGGGCCGTGGACTCGTCGTATCGTAGAAGAAATCAATTTATCAGGTAAGCATAAATTTCCTTTTCTTTTACTAGATACGACGAGTCCACGGATTCATCCTTATTTGTGGGATACAATACCAAAAGCAACAGGACACGGATGAACGGGAGGGACAAGATAACCTAAACAGAAGGCACCGCTACTTGAAGAACTTTTCTCCCAAAAATAGCATCCAAAGAAGCAAAAGTATCAAATTTGGAAAATTTGGAAAAGGTATGAAGGGAGGACCAAGTCGCAGCCTTACAAATCTGTTCAACAGATGCATCGTTTTTAAAAGACCATGTGGAAGCCACCGCTCTAGTAGAATGAGCCATCATTTTTTTGCTGTCCAGCAGTCTTGTATGCCAAACGGATGATGCTTTTCAGCCAAAAAGAAAGAGAGGTAGCCATAGCTTTTTGACCGCTACGCTTTCCAGAATAAACAATGAATAGAGAAGATGTTTGACGGAAATCCTTGGTCGCTTGTAAGTAAAACTTCAAAGCACGAACCATGTCCAAATTATGTAACAGACGTTCCTTCTTAGACTAAGGATTAGGACACAAGGAAGGAACAACAATTTCCTGATTAATATTCTTATTTGAAACAACCTTAGGAAGGAATCCAGGTTTAGTACGCAAAACCACCTTATCAGAATGGAATATAAGATAAGGCGAATCACATTGTAACGCAGAAAGCTCAGACACCCTTCGAGCAGAAGAGATAGCAACTAAAAACAAAACTTTCCAGGATAAAAGCTTAATATCCATGGAATGCATAGGTTCAAACGGAACCCCTTGAAGAACATTGAGAACTAAATTCAAACTCCATGGCGGAGCAACAGGTTTAAACACAGGCTTGATTCTGACTAAAGCCTGACAAAAAGACTGAACGTCTGGGACATCCGCCAGACGCTTGTGTAGTAAAATTCACAAAGCAGACATTTGTCCCTTTAAGGAACTAGCTGATAATCTCTTCTCCAATCCTTTTTGGAGAAAGGACAAAACCCTAGGAATCCTAACCCTAATCCATGAGTAGCCTTTGGATTGGCACAAATAAAGATATTTACGCCATATCTTATGGTAAATTTTCCTAGTGACAGGCTTTCGAGCCTGAATCAAGGTATCAATGACCGACTCAGAGAATCCCTGCTTAGATAAAATCAAGCGTTCAATCTCCAGGCAGTCAGCTGCAGAGAATTTAGATTTGGATGTTGGAACAGACCTTGGATGAGAAGGTCCTGTCTCAAAGGCAGTTTCCACGGTGGCAGAGATGACATGTCCACTAGATCTGCATACCAAGTCCTGCGTGGCCACGCAGGCGCTATCAGGATTACTGATGCCCTCTCCTGTTTGATTCTTGCAATCAGACGAGGTAGGAGAGGAAATGGAGGAAACACATAAGCCAGGTTGAATGACCAAGGTACTGCTAGAGCATCTATCAGTACGGCTTGGGGATCCCTTGATCTGGACCCGTAACAAGGAAGTTTGGCATTCTGCCGAGATGCCATCAGATCCAATTCCGGTGTGCCCCATTGACGGATCAATGCCGCAAACACCTCCGGATGGAGCTCCCACTCCCCCGGATGAAAAGTCTGACGACTTAGAAAATCCGCTTCCCAGTTCTCTGCTCCTGGGATATAGATTGCTGATAGATGGCAAGAGTGAGCCTCCGCCCATCAGATTATCTTTGAAACCTCTATCATCTCTAGAGAACTCCTTGTTCCCTCTTGAAGATTGATGTATGCTACTGTCGTGATATTGTCCGACTGGAATCTTATGAATTTGGCCAGAGCCAACTGAGGCCACGCCTGAAGCGCGTTGAATATTGCTCTCAGTTCCAGAATATTGATTGGTAGGAGAGACTCCTCTTGAGTCCAAACACCCTGAGCCTTCAGGGAATTCCAGACTGCACCCCAGCCCAAGAGGCTGGCGTCCGTCGTCACTATTACCCATGCTGGCCTGCGGAAGCACATGCCCTGGGACAGATGATCCTGTGACAATCACCAAAGAAGAGAGTCTCTGGTCTCTTGATCCAGATCTATCTGAGGGGATAAATTTGCATAATCCCCATTCCACTGTCTGAGCATGCACAGCTGCAGTGGCCTGAGATGAAAGCGTGCAAAAGGAATGATGTCCATTGCTGCTACCATTAATCCAATGACCTCCATACACTGAGCCACTGATGGCCGGAGAAGGGACTGAAGCGCTCGGCAAGTATTTAGAATCTTTAACCTTCTGACCTCCATCAGAAATATTTTCATGTCTACCGAATCTATCAGAGTTCCCAGAAATGGAACTCTTGTTAGTGGAACTAGTGAACTCTTCTATATTCACTTTTCAACTGTGAGTTCTTAGAAAAGCCAACACGATGTCCGTGTGAGATTTGGTTAGATGGTAAGTTGATGCCTGAATCAAAATATCGTCCAGATAGGGCGCCACTGCTATACCCCGCGGCCTTAGAACCGCCAGAAGGGACCCTAGCACCTTTGTGAAGATTCTGGGAGCTGTGGCCAACCTGAAAGGAAGGGCCACAAACTGGTAGTGTTTATCCAGGAAGGCGAACCTGAGAAACTGGTGATGATCCTTGTGGATAGGAATGTGAAGATACGCACCCTTCAAGTCCACGGTGGTCATATATTGACCCTCCTGGATCATTGGTAAAATTGTTTGTATGGTCTCCATCTAATTTGTTTAGACATTTGAGATCTAAAATCGGTCTGAAGGTTCCCTCTTTTTTGGGAACCACAAACAGATTTGAGTAAAACCCCTGCCCCTGTTCTAGTTTTGGAACTGGACAAATTACACCCATGGTATAGAGGTCTTCTACACAGCGTAAGAACGCCTCTCTTTTTTTCTGGTCTACAGACAAACGTGAAAGATGAAATCTCCCTCTTGGGAGAAAATCCTTTAATTCTAGTCGATACCCCTGGGTCACAATTTCTAATGCCCAGGGATCCTGAACATCCCTTGCCCAAGCCTGAGCGAAGAGAGAAAGTCTGCCCCCTACTAAATCCGGTCCCGGATCGGGGGCTGCCCCTTCATGCGGTCTTGGTAGCAGCAGCGGGCTTCTTAGCATGTTTACCTTTATTCCAGGTCTGGTTAGGTCTCCAGACTGACTTGGATTGTGCAAAATTCCCCTCCTGCTTTGTGGCGGAGGAGGAAGTAGAGGGTCCACCTTTAAAATTTCGAAAGGAACGAAAATTATTTTGTTTAGCCCTCATCTTAACAGTCTTGTCCTGAGGAAGGACATGACCTTTACCTCCAGTAATGTCGAAAATGATTTCCTTTAGTTCAGGCCCGAATAGGGTCTTACCTTTAAAAGGAATAGCTAAAAGCTTAGATTTTGATGACACATCAGCAGACCAAGACTTAAGCCATAACGCTCTACGCGCTAAAATGGCAAAGCCTGCATTTTTTTGCCGCTAATTTAGCCATTTGAAAAGCGGCATCGGTAATAAAAGAATTAGCTAGCTTGAGAGCCTTAATTCTATCCAAAATATCATCTAACGGGGTCTCAACCTAAAGAGACTCCTCTAGAGCCTCAAACCAAAAAGCTGCTGCAGTAGTAACTGGAACAATGCACGCTATAGGTTGTAGAAGAAAACCCTGATGAATAAATAATTTCTTTAAAAGACCCTGTAATTTTTTTATCCATAGGATCTTTGAAAGCACAACTGTCCTCAATAGGTATAGTTGTACGCTTAGCAAGGGTAGAAATAGCTCCCCCTACCTTAGGGACCGTCTGAATGGTGTCAGATATGGAAAACATTTTCTTAAAAGTAGGAGGGGGAGAGAACAGAATGCCTGGTCTATCCCATTCCTTAGTAACAATGTCCGAAATCCTTTTAGTGTAAGTAGGAACCTCTAGATATTTATCCATTTTACACAATTTCTCTGGGGGTATTACAATAAGGTCACAATCATCCAGAGTCGCTAAAACCTCCCGGAGTAACAGGCGGAGGTGTTCAAGCTTAAATTTAAAAGCCGTCACGTCTGAGTCTGTTTGAGGGAACACATTTCCTGAGTCTGAAAGTTCTCCCTCAGACAGAAATTCTCCTACCCCCAACTCAGAACACTGTGAGGATACATCAGAGATGGCCAATAAAGCATCAGAGGGCTCAACATTTACTCTAATACCGGACCTACTGCGCTTACCCTGTAAACCTGGCAGTTTAGATAATACCTCTGTAAGGGTAGTAGACATAACTGCAGCCATATCTTGCAGGGTAAAATAATTAGACGCACTAGACGTACTTGGCGTCGCTTGAGTGGGCGTTAAAGGTTGTGACACTTGTGGACAATTGGATGGCATAACCTGATTCTCTTCAGACTGAGAATCATCCTTAGACATACTTTTATCACCTAAAATATGTTCTTTGCAATGTAAGGCCCTTTCCGTACATAAGGGACACAATGTAAGTGGGGGGGTTCCACAATGGCTTCTAAACACAGTGCATTGACTTTCCTCAATGTCAGACATGTTGAACAGGCTAGTAATAACCATAAAAAGTCTTGAAAACACTTTATTTAATGAAAAAAACAACAATCTGAAAAACGGTACTGCGCCTTTAAGAGTAAAAAAGCGGAACATTTTTCCAAAACTGCTTTAAAATGTTATAACTCTCACAATTTTAGCATATATGTGTCTTATCTTGTAACCTAAGATTGCACCACAAGTAAGGGACAATTAACCCTCTATGAGAAAAAAAGTTACCCAAAAACATTATGAAAAATAGAATAGCAACCCCCTGCACCTCGTCACAGCTCTGCTGTGGCGCCTACCTTCCCTCAGGGGTCCTAGAAATCTCACTATCACTTTGTTAGGCTATATCTTCAGCTTAGGCCCTCCGGAGCTGGAGCTTGCTGCCTTCACATGAAATCAACTGCGCATCTGAGGCGCGAAATTAGGCCCCGCCCATCCTATACGATGTCTCTCTGCCTAGTAAAAACCGCTGTAAAGCGGTATAGGAACTAGCCATGTGGGTTTTTCATATTCCCAATATAATACTATAAGCCATGTGAAACCCTCCAGTGCCATCAAACACAAAAACGTTTGCGCATAAAAAGGTTATGTTGTCCTTAAACATAAAACCGTTTTCTCATCAAAACATTATGTTACCAGGGTCAACCAATTTTTTAGCCCATAATATACAGGTCCCAGTAATACCCCTTCATTACATGTAGGATTACTGCTTACGCCTTCCCTCATGGGAACTATGTCAGCCAGTTCTGAAAAACCACAGTCTCTCCAGAAAAAAAATGTCTGAACATACCTCAATGCTTGTAGCATGAAAACCGTTCCCCACACTGAAGCTTCTCAAGTACTCCTCAGCCATTCTGTGGAAACGTCTCTGGATCTTAGTGACAACTGCTAAGATCATCAGCCTCCAGGCAGAAATCTTCATCCATCTGCTGCCTGAGGAAAAATAGCACTCACCAGTACCATTTAAAATAAAAAAGTCTTGAGTGTTATGGGAGGAACTCAAGCGTGAGGACGTGTGAACGCTTGCTCTCTGCTCCCTGCAAGAGCTCTTGGCAAAGAACCAGTGCCTAAACCCTAGTCCGGGGGTGGCTCAAATAGCAACTCAACACCTGCTCCTAAACACTCCAATAGTGCAATAGTGCAGCTGAAGACATGAATAATGGATGAAAATTCTGCTTGCTAAACGTAACCAACTGGTGTCTTCAGTTCCCAAATGTTTAATACGTGTTATTAAAAGAAAATGTGATGTTACACAGTGGTAAACAGTCGACTGTCTCAATGTTTTTGGAGTGTGTTGCAGTCAACAGATTTGAAATGAGTGCATATTTATAAAAAAAAAGGAAATTTATGCTTACCTGATAAATTGATTTCTTCTACGATACGTCCACGGATTCATCCTTACTTGTGGGATATTATCCTCCTGCTAACAGGAAGTGGCAAAGAGCACCACAGCAGAGCTGTATATATAGCTCCTCCCTTCTCTCCACCCCCAGTCATTCGACCGAAGGTATAGGAAGAGAAAAGAAAAGCTAAAAGGTGCAGAGGTGACTGAAGTTTTGAAAACAAAAATACAATCTGTCTAAAATGACAGGGAGGGCCGTGGACTCGTCGTATCATAGAAGAAATCAATTTATCAGGTAAGCATAAATTTCCTTTTCTTTTACTAGATACGACGAGTCCACGGATTCATCCTTATTTGTGGGATACAATACCAAAAGCAACAGGACATGGATGAACGGGAGGGACAAGATAACCTAAACAGAAGGCACCGCTACTTGAAGAACTTTTCTCCCAAAAATAGCATCCAAAGAAGCAAAAGTATCAAATTTGGAAAATTTGGAAAAGGTATGAAGGGAGGACCAAGTCGCAGCCTTACAAATCTGTTCAACAGATGCATCGTTTTTAAAAGACCATGTGGAAGCCACCGCTCTAGTAGAATGAGCCATCATTTTTTTGCTGTCCAGCAGTCTTGTATGCCAAACGGATGATGCTTTTAAGCCAAAAAGAAAGAGAGGTAGCCATAGCTTTTTGACCGCTACGCTTTCCAGAATAAACAATGAATAGAGAAGATGTTTGACGGAAATCCTTGGTCGCTTGTAAGTAAAACTTCAAAGCACGAACCATGTCCAAATTATGTAACAGACGTTCCTTCTTAGACTAAGGATTAGGACACAAGGAAGGAACAACAATTTCCTGATTAATATTCTTATTTGAAACAACCTTAGGAAGGAATCCAGGTTTAGTACGCAAAACCACCTTATCAGAATGGAATATAAGATAAGGCGAATCACATTGTAACGCAGAAAGCTCAGACACCTTTCGAGCAGAAGAGATAGCAACTAAAAACAAAACTTTCCAGGATAAAAGCTTAATATCCATGGAATGCATAGGTTCAAACGGAACCCCTTGAAGAACATTGAGAACTAAATTCAAACTCCATGACGGAGCAACAGGTTTAAACACAGGCTTGATTCTGACTAAAGCCTGACAAAAAGACTGAACGTCTGGGACATCCGCCAGACGCTTGTGTAGTAAAATTCACAAAGCAGACATTTGTCCCTTTAAGGAACTAGCTGATAATCTCTTCTCCAATCCTTTTTGGAGAAAGGACAAAACCCTAGGAATCCTAACCCTAATCCATGAGTAGCCTTTGGATTGGCACAAATAAAGATATTTACGCCATATCTTATGGTAAATTTTCCTAGTGACAGGCTTTCGAGCCTGAATCAAGGTATCAATGACCGACTCAGAGAATCCCTGCTTAGATAAAATCAAGCGTTCAATCTCCAGGCAGTCAGCTGCAGAGAATTTAGATTTGGATGTTGGAACAGACCTTGGATGAGAAGGTCCTGTCTTAAAGGCAGTTTCCACGGTGGCAGAGATGACATGTCCACTAGATCTGCATACCAAGTCCTGCGTGGCCACGCAGGCGCTATCAGGATTACTGATGCCCTCTCCTGTTTGATTCTTGCAATCAGACGAGGTAGGAGAGGAAATGGAGGAAACACATAAGCCAGGTTGAATGACCAAGGTAGAGCATCTATCAGTACGGCTTGGGGATCCCTTGATCTGGACCCGTAACAAGGAAGTTTGGCATTCTGCCGAGATGCCATCAGATCCAATTCCGGTGTGCCCCATTGACGGATCAATGCCGCAAACACCTCCGGATGGAGCTCCCACTCCCCCGGATGAAAAGTCTGACGACTTAGAAAATCCGCTTCCCAGTTCTCTGCTCCTGGGATATAGATTGCTGATAGATGGCAAGAGTGAGCCTCCGCCCATCAGATTATCTTTGAAACCTCTATCATCTCTAGAGAACTCCTTGTTCCCTCTTGATGATTGATGTATGCTACTGTCGTGATATTGTCCGACTGGAATCTTATGAATTTGGCCAGAGCCAACTGAGGCCACGCCTGAAGCGCGTTGAATATTGCTCTCAGTTCCAGAATATTGATTGGTAGGAGAGACTCCTCTTGAGTCCAAACACCCTGAGCCTTCAGGGAATTCCAGACTGCACCCCAGCCCAAGAGGCTGGCGTCCGTCGTCACTATTACCCATGCTGGCCTGCGGAAGCACATGCCCTGGGACAGATGATCCTGTGACAACCACCAAAGAAGAGAGTCTCTGGTCTCTTGATCCAGATCTATCTGAGGGGATAAATTTGCATAATCCCCATTCCACTGTCTGAGCATGCACAGCTGCAGTGGCCTGAGATGAAAGCGTGCAAACGGAATGATGTCCATTGCTGCTACCATTAATCCAATGACCTCCATACACTGAGCCACTGATGGCCGGAGAAAGGACTGAAGCGCTCGGCAAGTATTTAGAATCTTTAACCTTCTGACCTCCATCAGAAATATTTTCATGTCTACCGAATCTATCAGAGTTCCCAGAAATGGAACTCTTGTTAGTGGAACTAGTGAACTCTTCTATATTCACTTTTCAACTGTGAGTTCTTAGAAAAGCCAACACGATGTCCGTGTGAGATTTGGTTAGATGGTAAGTTGATGCCTGAATCAAAATATCGTCCAGATAGGGCGCCACTGCTATACCCCGCGGCCTTAGAACCGCCAGAAGGGACCCTAGCACCTTTGTGAAGATTCTGGGAGCTGTGGCCAACCTGAAAGGAAGGGCCACAAACTGGTAGTGTTTATCCAGGAAGGCGAACCTGAGAAACTGGTGATGATCCTTGTGGATAGGAATGTGAAGATACGCACCCTTCAAGTCCACGGTGGTCATATATTGACCCTCCTGGATCATTGGTAAAATTGTTTGTATGGTCTCCATCTAATTTGTTTAGACATTTGAGATCTAAAATCGGTCTGAAGGTTCCCTCTTTTTTGGGAACCACAAACAGATTTGAGTAAAACCCCTGCCCCTGTTCTAGTTTTGGAACTGGACAAATTACACCCATGGTATAGAGGTCTTCTACACAGCGTAAGAACGCCTCTCTTTTTTTCTGGTCTACAGACAAACGTGAAAGATGAAATCTCCCTCTTGGGAGAAAATCCTTTAATTCTAGTAGATACCCCTGGGTCACAATTTCTAATGCCCAGGGATCCTGAACATCCCTTGCCCAAGCCTGAGCGAAGAGAGAAAGTCTGCCCCCTACTAAATCCGGTCCCGGATCGGGGGCTGCCCCTTCATGCGGTCTTAGTAGCAGCAGCGGGCTTCTTAGCATGTTTACCTTTATTCCAGGTCTGGTTAGGTCTCCAGACTGACTTGGATTGTGCAAAATTCCCCTCCTGCTTTGTGGCGGAGGAGGAAGTAGAGGGTCCACCTTTAAAATTTCGAAAGGAACGAAAATTATTTTGTTTAGCCCTCATCTTAACAGTCTTGTCCTGAGGAAGGACGTGACCTTTACCTCCAGTAATGTCGAAAATGATTTCCTTTAGTTCAGGCCCGAATAGGGTCTTACCTTTAAAAGGAATAGCTAAAAGCTTAGATTTTGATGACACATCAGCAGACCAAGACTTAAGCCATAACGCTCTACGCGCTAAAATGGCAAAGCCTGCATTTTTTTGCCGCTAATTTAGCCATTTGAAAAGCGGCATCGGTAATAAAAGAATTAGCTAGCTTGAGAGCCTTAATTCTATCCAAAATATCATCTAACGGGGTCTCAACCTAAAGAGACTCCTCTAGAGCCTCAAACCAAAAAGCTGCTGCAGTAGTAACTGGAACAATGCACGCTATAGGTTGTAGAAGAAAACCCTGATGAATAAATAATTTCTTTAAAAGACCCTCTAATTTTTTTATCCATAGGATCTTTGAAAGCACAACTGTCCTCAATAGGTATAGTTGTACGCTTAGCAAGGGTAGAAATAGCTCCCCCTACCTTAGGGACCGTCTGAATGGTGTCAGATATGGGAAACATTTTCTTAAAAGTAGGAGGGGGAGAGAACAGAATGCCTGGTCTATCCCATTCCTTAGTAACAATGTCCGAAATCCTTTTAGTGTAAGTAGGAACCTCTAGATATTTATCCATTTTACACAATTTCTCTGGGGGTATTACAATAAGGTCACAATCATCCAGAGTCGCTAAAACCTCCCGGAGTAACAGGCGGAGGTGTTCAAGCTTAAATTTAAAAGCCGTCACGTCTGAGTCTGTTTGAGGGAACACATTTCCTGAGTCTGAAAGTTCTCCCTCAGACAGAAATTCTCCTACCCCCAACTCAGAACACTGTGAGGATACATCAGAGATGGCCAATAAAGCATCAGAGGGCTCAACATTTACTCTAATACCGGACCTACTGCGCTTACCCTGTAAACCTGGTAGTTTAGATAATACCTCTGTAAGGGTAGTAGACATAACTGCAGCCATATCTTGCAGGGTAAAATAATTAGACGCACTAGACGTACTTGGCGTCGCTTGAGTGGGCGTTAAAGGTTGTGACACTTGTGGACAATTGGATGGCATAACCTGATTCTCTTCAGACTGAGAATCATCCTTAGACATACTTTTATCACCTAAAATATGTTCTTTGCAATGTAAGGCCCTTTCCGTACATAAGGGACACAATGTAAGTGGGGGGGTTCCACAATGGCTTCTAAACACAGTGCATTGACTTTCCTCAATGTCAGACATGTTGAACAGGCTAGTAATAACCATAAAAAGTCTTGAAAACACTTTATTTAATGAAAAAAAAAAACAATCTGAAAAACGGTACTGCGCCTTTAAGAGTAAAAAAGCGGAACATTTTTCCAAAACTGCTTTAAAATGTTATAACTCTCACAATTTTAGCATATATGTGTCTTATCTTGTAACCTAAGATTGCACCACAAGTAAGGGACAATTAACCCTCTATGAGAAAAAAAGTTACCCAAAAACATTATGAAAAATAGAATAGCAACCCCCTGCACCTCGTCACAGCTCTGCTGTGGCGCCTACCTTCCCTCAGGGGTCCTAGAAATCTCACTATCACTTTGTTAGGCTATATCTTCAGCTTAGGCCCTCCGGAGCTGGAGCTTGCTGCCTTCACATGAAATCAACTGCGCATCTGAGGCGCAAAATTAGGCCCCGCCCATCCTATACGATGTCTCTCTGCCTAGTAAAAACCGCTGTAAAGCGGTATAGGAACTAGCCATGTGGGTTTTTCATATTCCCAATATAATACTATAAGCCATGTGAAACCCTCCAGTGCCATCAAACACAAAAACGTTTGCGCATAAAAAGGTTATGTTGTCCTTAAACATAAAACCGTTTTCTCATCAAAACATTATGTTACCAGGGTCAACCAATTTTTTAGCCCATAATATACAGGTCCCAGTAATACCCCTTCATTACATGTAGGATTACTGCTTACGCCTTCCCTCATGGGAACTATGTCAGCCAGTTCTGAAAAACCACAGTCTCTCCAGAAAAAAAATGTCTGAACATACCTCAATGCTTGTAGCATGAAAAACGTTCCCCACACTGAAGCTTCTCAAGTACTCCTCAGCCATTCTGTGGAAACGTCTCTGGATCTTAGTGACAACTGCTAAGATCATCAGCCTCCAGGCAGAAATCTTCATCCATCTGCTGCCTGAGGAAAAATAGCACTCACCAGTACCATTTAAAATAAAAAAGTCTTGAGTGTTATGGGAGGAACTCAAGCGTGAGGACGTGTGAACGCTTGCTCTCTGCTCCCTGCAAGAGCTCTTGGCAAAGAACCAGTGCCTAAACCCTAGTCCGGGGGTGGCTCAAATAGCAACTCAACACCTGCTCCTAAACACTCCAATAGTGCAATAGTGCAGCTGAAGACATGAATAATGGATGAAAATTCTGCTTGCTAAACGTAACCAACTGGTGTCTTCAGTTCCCAAATGTTTAATACGTGTTATTAAAAGAAAATGTGATGTTACACAGTGGTAAACAGTCGACTGTCTCAATGTTTTTGGAGTGTGTTGCAGTCAACAGATTTGAAATGAGTGCATATTTTAAAAAAAAAAGGAAATTTATGCTTACCTGATAAATTGATTTCTTCTACGATACGTCCACGGATTCATCCTTACTTGTGGGATATTATCCTCCTGCTAACAGGAAGTGGCAAAGAGCACCACAGCAGAGCTGTATATATAGCTCCTCCCTTCTCTCCACCCCCAGTCATTCGACCGAAGGTATAGGAAGAGAAAAGAAAAGCTAAAAGGTGCAGAGGTGACTGAAGTTTTGAAAACAAAAATACAATCTGTCTAAAATGACAGGGAGGGCCGTGGACTCGTCGTCTCGTAGAAGAAATCAATTTATCAGGTAAGCATAAATTTCCTTTTCTTTTACTAGATACGACGAGTCCACGGATTCATCCTTATTTGTGGGATACAATACCAAAAGCAACAGGACATGGATGAACGGGAGGGACAAGATAACCTAAACAGAAGGCACCGCTACTTGAAGAACTTTTCTCCCAAAAATAGCATCCAAAGAAGCAAAAGTATCAAATTTGAAAAATTTGGAAAAGGTATGAAGGGAGGACCAAGTCGCAGCCTTACAAATCTGTTCAACAGATGCATCGTTTTTAAAAGACCATGTGGAAGCCACCGCTCTAGTAGAATGAGCCATCATTTTTTTGCTGTCCAGCAGTCTTGTATGCCAAACGGATGATGCTTTTCAGCCAAAAAGAAAGAGAGGTAGCCATAGCTTTTTGACCGCTACGCTTTCCAGAATAAACAATGAATAGAGAAGATGTTTGACAGAAATCCTTGGTCGCTTGTAAGTAAAACTTCAAAGCACGAACCATGTCCAAATTATGTAACAGACGTTCCTTCTTAGACTAAGGATTAGGACACAAGGAAGGAACAACAATTTCCTGATTAATATTCTTATTTGAAACAACCTTAGGAAGGAATCCAGGTTTAGTACGCAAAACCACCTTATCAGAATGGAATATAAGATAAGGCGAATCACATTGTAACGCAGAAAGCTCAGACACCTTTCGAGCAGAAGAGATAGCAACTAAAAACAAAACTTTCCAGGATAAAAGCTTAATATCCATGGAATGCATAGGTTCAAACGGAACCCCTTGAAGAACATTGAGAACTAAATTCAAACTCCATGACGGAGCAACAGGTTTAAACACAGGCTTGATTCTGACTAAAGCCTGACAAAAAGACTGAACGTCTGGGACATCCGCCAGACGCTTGTGTAGTAAAATTCACAAAGCAGACATTTGTCCCTTTAAGGAACTAGCTGATAATCTCTTCTCCAATCCTTTTTGGAGAAAGGACAAAACCCTAGGAATCCTAACCCTAATCCATGAGTAGCCTTTGGATTGGCACAAATAAAGATATTTACGCCATATCTTATGGTAAATTTTCCTAGTGACAGGCTTTCGAGCCTGAATCAAGGTATCAATGACCGACTCAGAGAATCCCTGCTTAGATAAAATCAAGCGTTCAATCTCCAGGCAGTCAGCTGCAGAGAATTTAGATTTGGATGTTGGAACAGACCTTGGATGAGAAGGTCCTGTCTCAAAGGCAGTTTCCACGGTGGCAGAGATGACATGTCCACTAGATCTGCATACCAAGTCCTGCGTGGCCACGCAGGCGCTATCAGGATTACTGATGCCCTCTCCTGTTTGATTCTTGCAATCAGACGAGGTAGGAGAGGAAATGGAGGAAACACATAAGCCAGGTTGAATGACCAAGGTAGAGCATCTATCAGTACGGCTTGGGGATCCCTTGATCTGGACCCGTAACAAGGAAGTTTGGCATTCTGCCGAGATGCCATCAGATCCAATTCCGGTGTGCCCCATTGACGGATCAATGCCGCAAACACCTCCGGATGGAGCTCCCACTCCCCCGGATGAAAAGTCTGACGACTTAGAAAATCCGCTTCCCAGTTCTCTGCTCCTGGGATATAGATTGCTGATAGATGGCAAGAGTGAGCCTCCGCCCATCAGATTATCTTTGAAACCTCTATCATCTCTAGAGAACTCCTTGTTCCCTCTTGATGATTGATGTATGCTACTGTCGTGATATTGTCCGACTGGAATCTTATGAATTTGGCCAGAGCCAACTGAGGCCACGCCTGAAGCGCGTTGAATATTGCTCTCAGTTCCAGAATATTGATTGGTAGGAGAGACTCCTCTTGAGTCCAAACACCCTGAGCCTTCAGGGAATTCCAGACTGCACCCCAGCCCAAGAGGCTGGCGTCCGTCGTCACTATTACCCATGCTGGCCTGCGGAAGCACATGCCCTGGGACAGATGATCCTGTGACAACCACCAAAGAAGAGAGTCTCTGGTCTCTTGATCCAGATCTATCTGAGGGGATAAATTTGCATAATCCCCATTCCACTGTCTGAGCATGCACAGCTGCAGTGGCCTGAGATGAAAGCGTGCAAACGGAATGATGTCCATTGCTGCTACCATTAATCCAATGACCTCCATACACTGAGCCACTGATGGCCGGAGAAAGGACTGAAGCGCTCGGCAAGTATTTAGAATCTTTAACCTTCTGACCTCCATCAGAAATATTTTCATGTCTACCGAATCTATCAGAGTTCCCAGAAATGGAACTCTTGTTAGTGGAACTAGTGAACTCTTCTATATTCACTTTTCAACTGTGAGTTCTTAGAAAAGCCAACACGATGTCCGTGTGAGATTTGGTTAGATGGTAAGTTGATGCCTGAATCAAAATATCGTCCAGATAGGGCGCCACTGCTATACCCCGCGGCCTTAGAACCGCCAGAAGGGACCCTAGCACCTTTGTGAAGATTCTGGGAGCTGTGGCCAACCTGAAAGGAAGGGCCACAAACTGGTAGTGTTTATCCAGGAAGGCGAACCTGAGAAACTGGTGATGATCCTTGTGGATAGGAATGTGAAGATACGCACCCTTCAAGTCCACGGTGGTCATATATTGACCCTCCTGGATCATTGGTAAAATTGTTTGTATGGTCTCCATCTAATTTGTTTAGACATTTGAGATCTAAAATCGGTCTGAAGGTTCCCTCTTTTTTGGGAACCACAAACAGATTTGAGTAAAACCCCTGCCCCTGTTCTAGTTTTGGAACTGGACAAATTACACCCATGGTATAGAGGTCTTCTACACAGCGTAAGAACGCCTCTCTTTTTTTCTGGTCTACAGACAAACGTGAAAGATGAAATCTCCCTCTTGGGAGAAAATCCTTTAATTCTAGTAGATACCCCTGGGTCACAATTTCTAATGCCCAGGGATCCTGAACATCCCTTGCCCAAGCCTGAGCGAAGAGAGAAAGTCTGCCCCCTACTAAATCCGGTCCCGGATCGGGGGCTGCCCCTTCATGCGGTCTTAGTAGCAGCAGCGGGCTTCTTAGCATGTTTACCTTTATTCCAGGTCTGGTTAGGTCTCCAGACTGACTTGGATTGTGCAAAATTCCCCTCCTGCTTTGTGGCGGAGGAGGAAGTAGAGGGTCCACCTTTAAAATTTCGAAAGGAACGAAAATTATTTTGTTTAGCCCTCATCTTAACAGTCTTGTCCTGAGGAAGGACGTGACCTTTACCTCCAGTAATGTCGAAAATGATTTCCTTTAGTTCAGGCCCGAATAGGGTCTTACCTTTAAAAGGAATAGCTAAAAGCTTAGATTTTGATGACACATCAGCAGACCAAGACTTAAGCCATAACGCTCTACGCGCTAAAATGGCAAAGCCTGCATTTTTTTGCCGCTAATTTAGCCATTTGAAAAGCGGCATCGGTAATAAAAGAATTAGCTAGCTTGAGAGCCTTAATTCTATCCAAAATATCATCTAACGGGGTCTCAACCTAAAGAGACTCCTCTAGAGCCTCAAACCAAAAAGCTGCTGCAGTAGTAACTGGAACAATGCACGCTATAGGTTGTAGAAGAAAACCCTGATGAATAAATAATTTCTTTAAAAGACCCTCTAATTTTTTTATCCATAGGATCTTTGAAAGCACAACTGTCCTCAATAGGTATAGTTGTACGCTTAGCAAGGGTAGAAATAGCTCCCCCTACCTTAGGGACCGTCTGAATGGTGTCAGATATGGGAAACATTTTCTTAAAAGTAGGAGGGGGAGAGAACAGAATGCCTGGTCTATCCCATTCCTTAGTAACAATGTCCGAAATCCTTTTAGTGTAAGTAGGAACCTCTAGATATTTATCCATTTTACACAATTTCTCTGGGGGTATTACAATAAGGTCACAATCATCCAGAGTCGCTAAAACCTCCCGGAGTAACAGGCGGAGGTGTTCAAGCTTAAATTTAAAAGCCGTCACGTCTGAGTCTGTTTGAGGGAACACATTTCCTGAGTCTGAAAGTTCTCCCTCAGACAGAAATTCTCCTACCCCCAACTCAGAACACTGTGAGGATACATCAGAGATGGCCAATAAAGCATCAGAGGGCTCAACATTTACTCTAATACCGGACCTACTGCGCTTACCCTGTAAACCTGGCAGTTTAGATAATACCTCTGTAAGGGTAGTAGACATAACTGCAGCCATATCTTGCAGGGTAAAATAATTAGACGCACTAGACGTACTTGGCGTCGCTTGAGTGGGCGTTAAAGGTTGTGACACTTGTGGACAATTGGATGGCATAACCTGATTCTCTTCAGACTGAGAATCATCCTTAGACATACTTTTATCACCTAAAATATGTTCTTTGCAATGTAAGGCCCTTTCCGTACATAAGGGACACAATGTAAGTGGGGGGGTTCCACAATGGCTTCTAAACACAGTGCATTGACTTTCCTCAATGTCAGACATGTTGAACAGGCTAGTAATAACCATAAAAAGTCTTGAAAACACTTTATTTAATGAAAAAAACAACAATCTGAAAAACGGTACTGCGCCTTTAAGAGTAAAAAAGCGGAACATTTTTCCAAAACTGCTTTAAAATGTTATAACTCTCACAATTTTAGCATATATGTGTCTTATCTTGTAACCTAAGATTGCACCACAAGTAAGGGACAATTAACCCTCTATGAGAAAAAAAGTTACCCAAAAACATTATGAAAAATAGAATAGCAACCCCCTGCACCTCGTCACAGCTCTGCTGTGGCGCCTACCTTCCCTCAGGGGTCCTAGAAATCTCACTATCACTTTGTTAGGCTATATCTTCAGCTTAGGCCCTCCGGAGCTGGAGCTTGCTGCCTTCACATGAAATCAACTGCGCATCTGAGGCGCAAAATTAGGCCCCGCCCATCCTATACGATGTCTCTCTGCCTAGTAAAAACCGCTGTAAAGCGGTATAGGAACTAGCCATGTGGGTTTTTCATATTCCCAATATAATACTATAAGCCATGTGAAACCCTCCAGTGCCATCAAACACAAAAACGTTTGCGCATAAAAAGGTTATGTTGTCCTTAAACATAAAACCGTTTTCTCATCAAAACATTATGTTACCAGGGTCAACCAATTTTTTAGCCCATAATATACAGGTCCCAGTAATACCCCTTCATTACATGTAGGATTACTGCTTACGCCTTCCCTCATGGGAACTATGTCAGCCAGTTCTGAAAAACCACAGTCTCTCCAGAAAAAAAAATGTCTGAACATACCTCAATGCTTGTAGCATGAAAAACGTTCCCCACACTGAAGCTTCTCAAGTACTCCTCAGCCATTCTGTGGAAACGTCTCTGGATCTTAGTGACAACTGCTAAGATCATCAGCCTCCAGGCAGAAATCTTCATCCATCTGCTGCCTGAGGAAAAATAGCACTCACCAGTACCATTTAAAATAAAAAAGTCTTGAGTGTTATGGGAGGAACTCAAGCGTGAGGACGTGTGAACGCTTGCTCTCTGCTCCCTGCAAGAGCTCTTGGCAAAGAACCAGTGCCTAAACCCTAGTCCGGGGGTGGCTCAAATAGCAACTCAACACCTGCTCCTAAACACTCCAATAGTGCAATAGTGCAGCTGAAGACATGAATAATGGATGAAAATTCTGCTTGCTAAACGTAACCAACTGGTGTCTTCAGTTCCCAAATGTTTAATACGTGTTATTAAAAGAAAATGTGATGTTACACAGTGGTAAACAGTCGACTGTCTCAATGTTTTTGGAGTGTGTTGCAGTCAACAGATTTGAAATGAGTGCATATTTTAAAAAAAAAAGGAAATTTATGCTTACCTGATAAATTGATTTCTTCTACGATACGTCCACGGATTCATCCTTACTTGTGGGATATTATCCTCCTGCTAACAGGAAGTGGCAAAGAGCACCACAGCAGAGCTGTATATATAGCTCCTCCCTTCTCTCCACCCCCAGTCATTCGACCGAAGGTATAGGAAGAGAAAAGAAAAGCTAAAAGGTGCAGAGGTGACTGAAGTTTTGAAAACAAAAATACAATCTGTCTAAAATGACAGGGAGGGCCGTGGACTCGTCGTCTCGTAGAAGAAATCAATTTATCAGGTAAGCATAAATTTCCTTTTCTTTTACTAGATACGACGAGTCCACGGATTCATCCTTATTTGTGGGATACAATACCAAAAGCAACAGGACATGGATGAACGGGAGGGACAAGATAACCTAAACAGAAGGCACCGCTACTTGAAGAACTTTTCTCCCAAAAATAGCATCCAAAGAAGCAAAAGTATCAAATTTGAAAAATTTGGAAAAGGTATGAAGGGAGGACCAAGTCGCAGCCTTACAAATCTGTTCAACAGATGCATCGTTTTTAAAAGACCATGTGGAAGCCACCGCTCTAGTAGAATGAGCCATCATTTTTTTGCTGTCCAGCAGTCTTGTATGCCAAACGGATGATGCTTTTCAGCCAAAAAGAAAGAGAGGTAGCCATAGCTTTTTGACCGCTACGCTTTCCAGAATAAACAATGAATAGAGAAGATGTTTGACAGAAATCCTTGGTCGCTTGTAAGTAAAACTTCAAAGCACGAACCATGTCCAAATTATGTAACAGACGTTCCTTCTTAGACTAAGGATTAGGACACAAGGAAGGAACAACAATTTCCTGATTAATATTCTTATTTGAAACAACCTTAGGAAGGAATCCAGGTTTAGTACGCAAAACCACCTTATCAGAATGGAATATAAGATAAGGCGAATCACATTGTAACGCAGAAAGCTCAGACACCTTTCGAGCAGAAGAGATAGCAACTAAAAACAAAACTTTCCAGGATAAAAGCTTAATATCCATGGAATGCATAGGTTCAAACGGAACCCCTTGAAGAACATTGAGAACTAAATTCAAACTCCATGACGGAGCAACAGGTTTAAACACAGGCTTGATTCTGACTAAAGCCTGACAAAAAGACTGAACGTCTGGGACATCCGCCAGACGCTTGTGTAGTAAAATTCACAAAGCAGACATTTGTCCCTTTAAGGAACTAGCTGATAATCTCTTCTCCAATCCTTTTTGGAGAAAGGACAAAACCCTAGGAATCCTAACCCTAATCCATGAGTAGCCTTTGGATTGGCACAAATAAAGATATTTACGCCATATCTTATGGTAAATTTTCCTAGTGACAGGCTTTCGAGCCTGAATCAAGGTATCAATGACCGACTCAGAGAATCCCTGCTTAGATAAAATCAAGCGTTCAATCTCCAGGCAGTCAGCTGCAGAGAATTTAGATTTGGATGTTGGAACAGACCTTGGATGAGAAGGTCCTGTCTCAAAGGCAGTTTCCACGGTGGCAGAGATGACATGTCCACTAGATCTGCATACCAAGTCCTGCGTGGCCACGCAGGCGCTATCAGGATTACTGATGCCCTCTCCTGTTTGATTCTTGCAATCAGACGAGGTAGGAGAGGAAATGGAGGAAACACATAAGCCAGGTTGAATGACCAAGGTACTGCTAGAGCATCTATCAGTACGGCTTGGGGATCCCTTGATCTGGACCCGTAACAAGGAAGTTTGGCATTCTGCCGAGATGCCATCAGATCCAATTCCGGTGTGCCCCATTGACGGATCAATGCCGCAAACACCTCCGGATGGAGCTCCCACTCCCCCGGATGAAAAGTCTGACGACTTAGAAAATCCGCTTCCCAGTTCTCTGCTCCTGGGATATAGATTGCTGATAGATGGCAAGAGTAAGCCTCCGCCCATCAGATTATCTTTGAAACCTCTATCATCTCTAGAGAACTCCTTGTTCCCTCTTGATGATTGATGTATGCTACTGTCGTGATATTGTCCGACTGGAATCTTATGAATTTGGCCAGAGCCAACTGAGGCCACGCCTGAAGCGCGTTGAATATTGCTCTCAGTTCCAGAATATTGATTGGTAGGAGAGACTCCTCTTGAGTCCAAACACCCTGAGCCTTCAGGGAATTCCAGACTGCACCCCAGCCCAAGAGGCTGGCGTCCGTCGTCACTATTACCCATGCTGGCCTGCGGAAGCACATGCCCTGGGACAGATGATCCTGTGACAACCACCAAAGAAGAGAGTCTCTGGTCTCTTGATCCAGATCTATCTGAGGGGATAAATTTGCATAATCCCCATTCCACTGTCTGAGCATGCACAGCTGCAGTGGCCTGAGATGAAAGCGTGCAAACGGAATGATGTCCATTGCTGCTACCATTAATCCAATGACCTCCATACACTGAGCCACTGATGGCCGGAGAAGGGACTGAAGCGCTCGGCAAGTATTTAGAATCTTTAACCTTCTGACCTCCATCAGAAATATTTTCATGTCTACCGAATCTATCAGAGTTCCCAGAAATGGAACTCTTGTTAGTGGAACTAGTGAACTCTTCTATATTCACTTTTCAACTGTGAGTTCTTAGAAAAGCCAACACGATGTCCGTGTGAGATTTGGTTAGATGGTAAGTTGATGCCTGAATCAAAATATCGTCCAGATAGGGTGCCACTGCTATACCCCGCGGCCTTAGAACCGCCAGAAGGGACCCTAGCACCTTTGTGAAGATTCTGGGAGCTGTGGCCAACCTGAAAGGAAGGGCCACAAACTGGTAGTGTTTATCCAGGAAGGCGAACCTGAGAAACTGGTGATGATCCTTGTGGATAGGAATGTGAAGATACGCACCCTTCAAGTCCACGGTGGTCATATATTGACCCTCCTGGATCATTGGTAAAATTGTTTGTATGGTCTCCATCTAATTTGTTTAGACATTTGAGATCTAAAATCGGTCTGAAGGTTCCCTCTTTTTTGGGAACCACAAACAGATTTGAGTAAAACCCCTGCCCCTGTTCTAGTTTTGGAACTGGACAAATTACACCCATGGTATAGAGGTCTTCTACACAGCGTAAGAACGCCTCTCTTTTTTTCTGGTCTACAGACAAACGTGAAAGATGAAATCTCCCTCTTGGGAGAAAATCCTTTAATTCTAGTCGATACCCCTGGGTCACAATTTCTAATGCCCAGGGATCCTGAACATCCCTTGCCCAAGCCTGAGCGAAGAGAGAAAGTCTGCCCCCTACTAAATCCGGTCCCGGATCGGGGGCTGCCCCTTCATGCGGTCTTGGTAGCAGCAGCGGGCTTCTTAGCATGTTTACCTTTATTCCAGGTCTGGTTAGGTCTCCAGACTGACTTGGATTGTGCAAAATTCCCCTCCTGCTTTGTGGCGGAGGAGGAAGTAGAGGGTCCACCTTTAAAATTTCTAAAGGAACGAAAATTATTTTGTTTAGCCCTCATCTTAACAGTCTTGTCCTGAGGAAGGACGTGACCTTTACCTCCAGTAATGTCGAAAATGATTTCCTTTAGTTCAGGCCCGAATAGGGTCTTACCTTTAAAAGGAATAGCTAAAAGCTTAGATTTTGATGACACATCAGCAGACCAAGACTTAAGCCATAACGCTCTACGCGCTAAAATGGCAAAGCCTGCATTTTTTTGCCGCTAATTTAGCCATTTGAAAAGCGGCATCGGTAATAAAAGAATTAGCTAGCTTGAGAGCCTTAATTCTATCCAAAATATCATCTAACGGGGTCTCAACCTAAAGAGACTCCTCTAGAGCCTCAAACCAAAAAGCTGCTGCAGTAGTAACTGGAACAATGCACGCTATAGGTTGTAGAAGAAAACCCTGATGAATAAATAATTTCTTTAAAAGACCCTCTAATTTTTTTATCCATAGGATCTTTGAAAGCGCAACTGTCCTCAATAGGTATAGTTGTACGCTTAGCAAGGGTAGAAATAGCTCCCCCTACCTTAGGGACCGTCTGCCAGGAATCCTGAATGGTGTCAGATATGGGAAACATTTTCTTAAAAGTAGGAGGGGGAGAGAACAGAATGCCTGGTCTATCCCATTCCTTAGTAACAATGTCCGAAATCCTTTTAGGGACTGGAAAATCATTAGTGTAAGTAGGAACCTCTAGATATTTATCCATTTTACACAATTTCTCTGGGGGTATTACAATAAGGTCACAATCATACAGAGTCGCTAAAACCTCCCGGAGTAACAGGCGGAGGTGTTCAAGCTTAAATTTAAAAGCCGTCACATCTGAGTCTGTTTGAGGGAACACATTTCCTGAGTCTGAAAGTTCTCCCTCAGACAGAAATTCTCCTACCCCCAACTCAGAACACTGTGAGGATACATCAGAGATGGCCAATAAAGCATCAGAGGGCTCAACATTTACTCTAATACCGGACCTACTGCGCTTACCCTGTAAACCTGGCAGTTTAGATAATACCTCTGTAAGGGTAGTAGACATAACTGCAGCCATATCTTGCAGGGTAAAATAATTAGACGCACTAGACGTACTTGGCGTCGCTTGAGTGGGCGTTAAAGGTTGTGACACTTGTGGACAATTGGATGGCATAACCTGATTCTCTTCAGACTGAGAATCATCCTTAGACATACTTTTATCACCTAAAATATGTTCTTTGCAATGTAAGGCCCTTTCAGTACATAAGGGACACAATGTAAGTGGGGGGGTTCCACAATGGCTTCTAAACACAGTGCATTGACTTTCCTCAATGTCAGACATGTTGAACAGGCTAGTAATAACCATAAAAAGTCTTGAAAACACTTTATTTAATGAAAAAAACAACAATCTGAAAAACGGTACTGCGCCTTTAAGAGTAAAAAAGCGTAAATTTTTTCCAAAACTGCTTTAAAATGTTATAACTCTCACAATTTTAGCATATATGTGTCTTATCTTGTAACCTAAGATTGCACCACAAGTAAGGGACAATTAACCCTCTATGAGAAAAAAAGTTACCCAAAAACATTATGAAAAATAGAATAGCAACCCCCTGCACCTCGTCACAGCTCTGCTGTGGCGCCTACCTGCCCTCAGGGGTCTGAGAAATCTCACTATCACTTCGTTAGGCTATATCTTCAGCTTAGGCCCTCCGGAGCTGGAGCTTGCTGCCTTCACATGAAATCAACTGCGCATCTGAGGCGCGAAATTAGGCCCCGCCCATCCTATACGATGTCTCTCTGCCTAGTAAAAACCGCTGTAAAGCGGTATAGGAACTAGCCATGTGGGTTTTTCATATTCCCAATATAATACTATAAGCCATGTGAAACCCTCCAGTGCCATCAAACACAAAAACGTTTGCGCATAAAAAGGTTATGTTGTCCTTAAACATAAAACCGTTTTCTCATCAAAACATTATGTTACCAGGGTCAACCAATTTTTTAGCCCATAATATACAGGTCCCAGTAATACCCCTTCATTACATGTAGGATTACTGCTTACGCCTTCCCTCATGGGAACTATGTCAACCAGTTCTGAAATACCACAGTCTCTCCAGAAAAAAAATGTCTGAACATACCTCAATGCTTGTAGCATGAAAAACGTTCCCCACACTGAAGCTTCTCAAGTACTCCTCAGCCATTCTGTGGAAACGTCTCTGGATCTTAGTGACAACTGCTAAGATCATCAGCCTCCAGGCAGAAATCTTCATCCATCTGCTGCCTGAGGAAAAATAGCACTCACCAGTACCATTTAAAATAAAAAAGTCTTGAGTGTTATGGGAGGAGCTCAAGCGTGAGGACGTGTGAACGCTTGCTCTCTGCTCCCTGCAAGAGCTCTTGGCAAAGAACCAGTGCCTAAACCCTAGTCCGGGGGTGGCTCAAATAGCAACTCAACACCTGCTCCTAAACATTCCAATAGTGCAAAGTGACCGCACTAAGCTGCAGCCTGCAGCATATTACAAACTGGGAGGAGAGAGGGGAGGTAGAAAGGTGAAGGAAAGCGGAGGAGAGGAATAAAAGCAGTGTTTAAGCATTGACTCTTATATATTAAACCACGAAATCAAGTTTCCTGATACTTTTACACCTGGAACCTTATCCACCCCTCCCCCCCTCCCACCGGTGCTGCGCGAGGGGGTGTGGGGGCCAGACAGACTCGCAAACACCTGTATCCACTTAGCAAGGAACCTGAACTCAGGGCCTCCTAAACCTGTTACCTAGAGGCCAGAGAATCTTACTTCTACTTGGGTTGAATGGACGCCGCTTGGCTGGAGGATCCCCTGGTGTGATCGCTCCCGGCGCGGAGAGGCGGAGGAATACGTTCACCCTGACTGGAACCTACACGCCTGGAGGCGGATTGATTCATCTTGCACCCGGCGAAGGATACGCCGCTGACCTGCTTGACCGTGTTCACTGGAGCAGAGGGGAGAGGGACCCTGGACGGTCAGACGACTTCCCCGGATGTGAAGTTGCTTCACAGCGGCGAACAGGTACTTCTATTCTGGGCTGCTCCCCCCCACTGATGTTGCGCGGGGGAGCATAGAGGCTACACCGCAGCGGAAAAGAGCTTGACAGCGTGTTTGCCTTGGAACTCATAATACCTGCAAAATCAGGTCAGGTACTCTTTTTTTTTTTCTTGTTATCTCTTATCCTTGAGTGGCAATATAACAAAGTCCCCAGGCAGCCCTCAAGCAGTGAAATAGAAGAAAAGAGCACACACAGGAGGAAAATCATAGACTATCATATGAGACTGTTGTATTGCCACAAAAAGCATTTCTTGCGCTAGACGCTTATAAACTAACTACTGGGAGAATTAAAAGGGCGGGAGGAGCAATTTAGACAATAAGTGGAAAGGGGGTAAAACTTAATCAAAAACCTAAGAGACTATAACTCTTATTAGAATATCTTGATCCCCTTGCATAATTAAGGGTTAGGCACATTTCCTATTGTTGCTTCTCCAGATTTTATTATTACAGGGAGAGAACAGAGTTTCACCGTATGATACATATTTTCAACACTGGCAACAGTGTAATGTAAAAAAGAAAAACTGTTTGTTTTTTTTCCCCTTTCCTCTCCCCTGAATGCTGTTAAAGTTATACTGAAATTTATATGAAGGTTCTACCATGAATTTAATGAAATTGTGAAAGCTATCTGTATAAAATTGCTAAGATAGAAGTTATTAAATGCCAAAAGCTGAACAGGGCAAAACATTCATATAGTCTTTGAGCAGTAAGAATAGAAAAATCTAGCGAAATACCTATATAATCAGTTGAATGTATCCAAAATAAAGGCTGCTTACAAAATCCTCAGAAATATACTGAAAAGCCCTTCTATAAGATAAGTTTACAATTCCCCTCACTCAGTTCTGAGCATACCCGCTTCCCTCCATATATCGGTTTGTTTTTTATATAAGCAGAGGGATAGTAATAAACTTCAGGCATCTCTTCTTTAATCACCTGTAAAATTAAAGCAAATCCACAGAGGTAAATGAAGTAATACACTCTTTTGCTGAGAATAGGTGACAAAACTACCTCTTATAGGTTTCACATAATTATATAGATATAATAAAAGGGGGGAAGAGGAGAGGAGAGAGGGAGGAGGAGGGGAAGAGAAAATTGTATATCTTTGAATGTATTGAAAAATTTTGCAAGAAGACTATGTATATAGATCAAGCATGATAGAAACTGATTAAAAGGGCAAAACTGAATTAAGCAGAAATTGTACATAAGATAAAAAGTAGCAGAAACAGACGGAGTCACCCAAGCATTTACACAAGAAGTTGGACATATTTAACAAAAGGATTATTTTTTTTAAATCCTGAGATACATGTAATAGGCCTCTCCTAAACCAGACTGTAACTTTCTCTTAACTGGGTTTATATATACCTGTCTTGTGTAATCTATTAATCTCTATCCACACATAACAATGGGAAGATAGAAGCTTATTTTTATATAGAGCTTGACTTGGATTGCTTTTGCTCCTAGAATTGCACTAAAGATTCAATAGCTAAATAAATTCATAGTGACTATTTAAGGTTCTTAGAAGTAGAATAGTATATTAAAGTATAATTACTGTGCCAATTGAAGCAATCTAAACCTTTTATAAAAACACATGATAAAATTGTTTCTTGTTTAGATATTATACCAGGGTAGGAGATAAAATTGAAAATGAACTGTACTGACTAGATTAGCAAGACTCCCAGATCCCCCTGGAACTCTATTAAAAACACATAGGACATCTTAGTATTACTTATCTAAAAGAATAAAACGTAAAAGCTAAATACCAACTAATTTAGGTCATAACAAATTGTTGTAAACGTTAATATTAAGTTATAGACTGCATGACTGAAGGGCCTTGAGCACACGCACTCCCCCTACATCCCCCTGCCCTTTTTTTTTTTTTTTTTTTTTTTTTTCTTTCCCATTACCACTAATTTTTCACTCAGCACTCTATCACCCGATAAATTCACTAATCCACCTTCGCACTTCTTCTCCCTTTTTTCCCCCTCCCTATATCACTCGAATATAGACACGACAACTCACATTAAAATTCATAATCATTTCGACTTCCGGTGGGTGGAGCTGAGGATCGGCAGTGCAGAGAAGGAGCTCCGTACATTGAGCTCTGAGAAAACCCTTAATCTGCTGCCGGACACCTTTGCCCACACCTTAGCCTTGTTGGGGGAACACCCGGACATCATCCTCAACCGGCCAAGTGGTGTGAAGGGCCGACAACTGCCCTTGCCCCCTGAAGCACTGAAAGTGCGCAACGGAACACCAGCCGCGGGCGCCATATTAGATCGCGGCCCTCCCGCATCAAGACACACAGCAGCTTATCGGAAGCTGTGAAAGCCCTGTCTCTCATCACAAAAGTAATCGGAAAGGAGGGTGAGTGCAGAGGAGCTTCACTACATTACAAAGCACAATAGTTCAGGACCTGCTATACCCATCACAGATCTGCCACACAGAGGGGGTTGAATTACCTACATAAAACTAGGCAGGCAACAATGGTGGGAAGTACTTACACAGAAATCCATTTCACAGCCATTTATCTACAGACCTAGCTGGGAGCACCTATTCTGCAATCACTTAAGGCACCACTCACTGTGGAAGGAGCACAACTGGCCACCGCAAGAGAAAGGCATACAGGGGATGCTTACAATACCTACTTTATTTCACCACAACAAGGCTTTAACAGGTGCACTATTACTATACAGGCTATCTGCCACTCCTTGGGACTCTATCTCTCATACCCATCGACACCCCAGCACAGAGACAGATTGTATGAGGGTTTGCTAATTGCACCATAATAAAGATTGTCCTTTTGCCTTTGGGAAAGAACCAGATTATGAAGTGCCGCTGAAGCACAAACAAGGCCTGCATGACTCACCCACGTGGCTTAACAACTTTTATACCAACTAGCTATTTCACACATCATATAAGCTGCCCTCTGACTGCAGCTCAGCAGTGCCACATAAAGGCATAAAGCCACAACGCTGACAATAAAATCATTTGAACTTTGCTATTATACTCTCCCTCTCTCCTGCCCTTCATATGAAGGTTGACAAATATTTCAAGCCTCTTTCTAGTGCATTTGAGAGCAAGATGACTTCAAAGTCTAAACAAGCAGATAGGAGACAACGACATGCCACAGAGGCGCAGATTGACAACCCTCCCTCACCAAGCTCCTCTCACCTACCAGCTAGTGATTCCACAAACCTCATGCAAGAACTAAAATCTTTCTTCCTGCCTAAGATGGAATCTCTCCAGGCAGGCATGGACACTTTAACTAGTGAGGTGCGCCTTTTTTCAACAAGGATGAATCAGGCAGAACAGAGGATTTCAGACTTGGAAGACCGCCAAGATACCACTTCTACCTCCCTCCGACAATTACTACGCCAAAACCAGGCGCTCCAAGACAAAGTCGACGATCTGGAGAATCGTAGCAGACGCAATAACCTCCGTATAATTGGAATACCAGAGAGCATCAAGAACAAAGATCTATTGGAGTTCACAGCACTCACGTTTCCCAGATTATTAGGCATAGACCCGGATCGCCTCCCAATAGATGTGGAAAGAGCGCACCGCATCGGCCCAGACAACGGCCTCTCTACTGCCAATGCCACAAAACCCCGGCAGGTCATATTTAAATGTTTAAACTACCAAGAAAAACTGACTTTGCTACGGGCCTACAGGTCACACAAGGCAGATATCATCTATGAAGGGAAAAAACTCCTGCTATTTCAAGATTTTTCAGCAGATGTAACCAAAATGCGCAAAGAATTCGCCCCTTATTGCTCCCAACTATATGAAGAAGGTAGGCAAGTCGCACTCCTTTACCCTGCCAAACTCAGGCTGCAGACCCCTAGGGGCCCCAAGTTCTTCCGTTCCCCAAAAGAATTGAAAGCTTACCTAGAAGAAGAAAAGCAGCAACAAACTGATCCATAGAACATGTCGCTTCCCTCACTTAAATACGTATAAGACTCTTTTTAAGATGGGAGATTCTGGACATAGGTGTCTCCGGACACAAGAGGCACTGGCGGCCGAGGAACGCCGCATTACCACTGTGGTTACTCTTTGGAGCACCACTCTTCAAGACGCTGTTCTGCCTCAGGAGGGGGTTCCTCAGAGAACTCACCCTCTCATTCCTGGGACTGTTACTACACCAGGAAACAAGTTTGTAGAAAATGTTGGTTATTGTGTGTTTTCTTGTTTTTGTTCTTGTGTTCATTTTTGTTTTCGTTTTTTTATTTCCAAATTTTGTAATGTTCAATGTACTACGTATTTGCTCTGCCTAGTCAATATCAAGGTGCCCCTTCTGGCCTTAAATTACAGTGTAAAGTCTGACCCCTATGATGCACTACCCCAGAAACACCTGTCACCTATATGTCTCAACAATGTCATATGTATTAACTAATCAATTTCCTTTCTTTATAGCAGAGGGCATGGCTGTTATGCTCGGCGGATGGGTTGACTGGAGACTGACACTTAGACCTCAGATGAATAACCCAGATCGATTGCTTTTCAGCGATGCCTGTGAGTCTTTCCCTCCATCACACTACATATCATGCCACACGCAAACCAACACCCTGTCTTACCTCCACCTCTCTCTTGACACATTACACACACACATGACTGGTGGAAGTAACCCACCTCCCCACCGACAAATATACCTGCTGCCCCCACCCCCCCACAAATTTCTCCAATGACCACAAAACTTAATGTGATATCCTGGAATGTAGGGGGAATAACATCCCCAACTAAAAGAAGTAGAATCCTCCAGTACCTTAATTCCATCCATGCAGACATTGCACTACTACAGGAAACACACCTCACCGCAGAAGAACATGAAAAATTAAAGATTAGATGGGTGGGACAAATTATGTACTCGCCGTCAGAGGGGAGAAAACGTGGGGTAGCTATTCTAATACGAAAAAACCTACCACTGACCTTCTCTAACACCAAAATCGATAAACAAGGCCGCTTTATATTCACCACGCTTCACATCCACACCAGCACTTTCCAGCTATGTAATGTTTATGGCCCAAACCACTCTGACCAGGCCTTCTGGTCATCTCTCCAGTCACTCATTGCCCTACATTCGGATTCACCAGTAATAGTAGGTGGGGACTTCAACATGGCGCAAGCCCTCCCATTAGACAGGTTTTTTGATCCATCACACCCAAGCACAAAGAAGGGAACCCACTCCAAACATAGAAAAGAAACGCAAATCATAACTAATTTTAGAGACGGATTGGGGTTACACGACTTATGGAGATCTCAGCATCCCGACCAAAGGGACTACACGTGTGTCTCAAAGACGCATCATACTTTCTCCCGAATCGACTACTTTCTCACATCCCCCCAAATCACCCCTAGCATACTGAACACATCTATCCTTCCAATTACAATCTCAGATCATGCCCCCATACGACTAATGCTTCAACCTTTCAGAACAGAATCCCAAGAACGAAAATGGAGGTTTCCCTCACACTTATACTCTAATGCAGATTTTAAACAACACCTAAAGGCATATTGGTTTGAATACACCCTGGATAATGAGCAACACAAACCTAACCCTGACCTGTTCTGGCATGCCTCTAAGGCGGTCATCAGAGGCAAAATCACAGCATACACAGCCCATCATTTTAGATCCCAAAAGAAGGTTACCACACAACTCCTTTCAGATCTAACTACCGCATACAATGCTTACCTAGCAAGCCCCACAGAGACCAATCGCCAAAGATACTACACGGTCAAAAAAGACAGGGACACGCACTTACAGATTCTAGACCATAAATTTAACTTGCACAGGCAAGGCAGGTTCTATCGCCATGGCAACAAAGCTGGCAAACTCCTGGCGAACTTAGTAAGACTACACACGCCCAAATCCATTATAACAGCCATTAAGTCAGGGGACCATCTCAAAACAGACACTAAAGATATAATGCAAGTATTCACATCTTACTACAAATCCTTGTACACCAGGCAAAACATCAGGAAAGTGGATAAGGATAAGTTTTGGCAAAAAATTAAAGTACCCCAGCTGTCAGATACTCAAAGAGACAGCCTGAATTCCCCCATACATACACAAGAGGTACTACGAGCTATTGGAAATTCCAAACTAGGGAAAGCGGCAGGCCCAGACTCTCTACCAATTGAATATTATAAGATTCTTAGCACAGACATAGCCCCAACCTTGGCCACTACATATTCTGCCTACCTATCAGGGAACGCCGCGCCAGATGCGAGGTTTACAGATGCCAACATTTGCATACTTCCGAAACCACACAGAGACCACACACAACCCTCCTCGTACAGACCGATCTCATTGCTCAACAGCGATTACAAGCTGTTCACTAAAATCTTGGCAGACAGGTTAGCAAACACACTACCGAACATAATACATCCTGACCAGACTGGTTTCATCAAACACCGCACCTCAGTGATTAACATCAGAAAGACACTAGCTGTTATATCTCATTATAATAACCCACATTACATGGACACACAGAAACCCAACATTGATGCGTGCCTTCTCGCCATCGATGCCGAGAAGGCATTCGATAGAATAGAGTGGGACCACCTGTACACCTCCTTGGAAAAGTTTGGCATATCTGGGAATTTCCTTACCGTGCTCCAAACACTATACACGTCACCTTCAGCTTCCATAATCATTAATGGCCAACTATCCTCACCGTTCCTTCTGGAGAGAGGAACCAGGCAGGGTTGCCCCCTGTCCCCTCTGCTTTTCAATTTAGCGATAGAACCACTGGCATGTTATATTCGCCAATGCAGTGAAGGCTTAAAAATTCATAAACAGATAATGCATTTATCCCTGTATGCCGACGACCTTTTGTTATATGTCCCAAACCCACACACTAATGTACCCAAACTGCTGCTCATGCTACACGAATTTGGGGAATTCACAGGCTACAAAGTCAACACGGATAAATCAGAATTAACATGGCTGCTTAACACCCAAAAAAATCCATTACAGGGCACAGACTTGAAAGTGACCACAGGAACCTTCACATATCTAGGGATCCACTTGCATATAAACACTAACAAACTATACCACCTCAACATAGAAAATACAATAACCCTCATTCACAATCAAATGAAGGGGTGGAGAAACCTACCCCTGTCTACTACGGGTAGGATCCATCTTTTAAAAATGATTATCCTACCAAAGTTGCTTTACCCCCTTCAGATGCTCCCCCTCCTAATGACAAAGCGGGATCTCAATGGTCTAACAACCCTATTTGGCAAGTTTGTCTGGAATCAAGGGAAACCAAGGATAAACAGACTTCATCTGGCAATGCCAATCCACTCAGGTGGGCTTAGCCTCCCCAATATTAGATGGTACAACTGGGCATCCCTGATCAAGGTTGTGGTGGGATGGTTGTCCCAATCAGACTATTTTTGTCCCCCCATAGAAGGTGACTTACTAGCACCAATACACCCAGCTTTCTTGCCACACACACAGCTCTCATCCCTCCCCCCGCATATAAAACACAGCATACTATTCAGGGATCCGATGAGGGCCTGGGCTAAACTCTGCAGATTATGGGGGATGGACTTCACATTCAGCAAATATCTGCCTCTACAGGGCAACCCCAATTTCATGCCAGGATACACTACAGCAGTTTTTAAAATGTGGGAACGCAAGGGACTAAAGATGGTGGCACAATTACTCAATCCTACCACACATCAGATACTCACCTTCTCTGACCTACAAGCCCAATACACTCTCCCCAACACGCACAGATTCGCCTACTTTCAAAGTCGGCACTATGTACAGAATATCCTACCTGCAGGACTAACTTCGCCAGGGTTAACTAAGATAGCCGCACTTTGTAACTTGGCTACTCAAGGAACGCACTCCATTACACCTATCTATAAGCAAATAGTAGCACAAAATGAGACACAGACATTGCAGGAAATAGTAACCAAATGGCAAGGACAAAGAATCCCTGAGGTCACGCAGGAACAAATCACCCATAGCATACAAGCAGTCAGAGCAGCCACCCTGTCTTCAAACCTGCGTGAAACACAAGTAAAATTCCTGCACCAGGCATATATCACACCTAAAACTAGAGCGAAATGGGTCCCAGAGGCATCTAATACATGTCCTAAGTGTATGGCCCCCACACCGGACCTGATACACCTGGTCTGGGATTGCCCCAAATTGCAAAGGTACTGGGGCAAAGTTAAATTCTGGTTATCAACAATGCTCAAAACCAACATATCATTGGCCGTAGCAAACGTACTCTTCTTTCAAGACATTGACTTACCCTCTCTACGCCAAAAGTTCTTTAACCTAGTTGTCTTAATGGCCAGAAAACTAATGTTACAATATTGGGCTAGAAACAGGGAACCCCCCTTCAAAAAACTGACTCACGCAATGTATCAACAGCTTTTAATAGAACAAGTAGATACACAAGGGGACCGCGATGCCAGAATAAAATTATTTATAAATAAGTGGGAGCCGTACTTGTTATACTTACCGAAAGACTTAAGAGAAAGACTCCTACGCCCCTTTCAAAATACTATATTCATGCTTAACGAAAACCTACACGGTCGATGGTGCTCGCTGAGCCCTGAAACAGATACTTGACAGAACATAACTGACATAACAAGTGACTAACTGCCTGAATGACTAGGCCTGGGGCCTCTGACTAAACCCATCCGCAGATGCATATGCATATGAGTATTCATACATAAAATGGTAATAACACTGTTTCCCTTACTATTGATAGTATCGCACCCAACTACCTCATAGATTACAGAGAGCATACTCCAGTATCCAGCATAAGGGATCTGAACAGGTACAACAAAAAGGATCATGAGAAGAGCCTTACACCAGTGTTAATAAGTAACTTCATTGTTGTACAAACAACGCCTCCCTGTTCATCTCTCCCCCTCCTATAATACGCCTGGTTATGCCCAACGGTATGCAACCCAATTAATACCAATGATCAACATCTGTCACTGTTTATGTTTTTTTTGTATTGTTTTATTTGTTGTTTTGCTTATTTAAATGTTATATTAACACATGGAGCTTGGCCACCCCACATGGTTCAAGAATCGACTTTTGGACTCTAAGCATTTTTTGTTATGGTACTGAGACCGTACTTTGTTGCCTACATCATGTCTTACTATGTTAAATATTGTGCACAACTGTGTGGTGCTGATCAAGTTTCTCTGTGGAAAAATTTTCAAAAATAAAGTTTAAAAAAAAAAAAAAAAAATTCATAATCATTTCACTTCCTATGGATAAATTCATCACTGCACAAACCAGAACTTCCCCTTCAGCCATGTCAGGTAAACAAAGAGAGAAAAAAATTAAAAATACACAAGAGAATGCAATAGAGACTCGTTCATGCAGCCCGCTAAATACAAGCAAACAAATTGATATACAAACTTTAGTTACCAAAATATCTGAAGCCCTTTCTCCTAAATTCGAACAATTAAGAGATGAAATTAAGCATGACATTAACTCTTTATCTAAGGAGGTTCACCAGTTCTCTAAAAGAATCACTGAGGCAGAGCAAAGAATATCCGATTTAGAAGATACCACTTTAAACCATAACTCTAGTCTAGAAGACTTAAATGCTAAAGTAGTAAAAATGCAACTTAAATTAGAGGATTTGGAAAATCGGGCAAGAAGAAACAATATTAGAATAATCGGACAATTTGAGGACTTAAATAAACTAATTACAGTAACAATCCCACAACTTTTACAAATACCTCAAACACATCCACACATCATAGTTGAAAGAGTTCATAGATTAGGGTGGTACAACCAGGAGAGAGAAAAAGCTCGACCCAGACCTATTATAGCTAAACTTCTCAATTATCAAGACAAACTCATTCTGCTTCAATATTTTAGACAAAAACAACCTATTCTACTAGATAACACCAAAATTATGCTATTCCAGGATTTTTCAGCAGACACCTCAGCTAAGCGAAGAGAGTTAGCGCCAATCTGCACACGCTTGATTAATCAAGGCTATCAAGCCACTTTAATCTATCCTGCCAAACTTAAAATAATAACAGGTAAAGATGTTCAATTTTTCGAAACAGCTAAAGAGGCTGAAAAATATTTAAAACAAGAGTTCGAAAAATGTAGAACTCAATCCCCACCTCAGACACTGAATAAAAGGGGAAAATAGCTATTCTAAAACATAGGTAAGAGTAACTCATATAGAACTATGCAATGTACAACCAGTTTGTAGATAGGGATGATGCAGTGGTCAGAACCAATCTGATTCAATGGGGATTGGGGGGGCTCGGGGGAGAGGGAGTCGAGAGGGGTATATGTGTTTTTTTTTGTTGTTTTTTTTTTCTTTTTCTCCCTCCCTTTTTGGTTTTCTTTTTATTTTTTGGGTATCATGCCTGTTTTAATTAAAAATGACAGTAAATGACTGTAAAATGATTTCTTGGAATATCGGGGGCCTTACTTCCCCAATAAAAAGAAATACAATTATTTCACATCTTAAAAAGCTGAAGGTAGATATTGCTCTTCTTCAAGAAACCCATATAAAATTAGAAGAAGTTCATAAATTAAAAAAATCGTGGGTGAAAGAAGTTATAGCTACTCCAGCACTAGGAAGGAAATGAGGGGTAGCAATTTTAATAGGTAAAAAATTAAAGGCATTAACTACGGTTATTGAATCTGATCCAGAGGGAAGGTTTTTAATTGTAAAAATAAAACATGGTAATTTTGTGTATACACTTTGTAATTTGTATGCTCCAAATATTATTGATTATGCTTTTTGGGAGACTTTACAAAATAAGATTATTTCCAAGATAGAAGGGATGTTAATTATTGGAGGAGACTTTAATATGTCACCTAATTATGCCTTAGACAAACTTAGTCACAATCTTAAAACGCTGAAAACAAAAAAAGATAACTTAGAAGCCAAAATTTTTAATAAATTATTTAATAATCTAAGAATAAAAGATATATGGAGATCCCAAAACCCAGAGGGTAGAAACTTTACCTGTCTATCAAAGGCTCACAAATCTCTTACAAGAATTGACTTATTCTTAGTAGATGAGAAATTATTGAACTTACAAATTAAGGCCAGTATCTTGCCAGTCACTATCTCGGATCATGCCCCAATAACACTTGAAATATATTCACAAAATCCTAATCTTAGAAATAATCGATTTTTTTCCCTCAACATCTTGCTTCAGACCCAGAATTTAAAACGATAGTAAACTTAAAATTTGAAGAATATGTTAATTTTAATAGGGAATATGAAGATCGCCCAATGCTATTTTGGGAAACTGCAAAGGCAGTTATGAGGGGAGAGATACTGGCTTATAATATTAACAGAACTAAGTTGTACAAAAAAAGAGAAGAAAACATTATGAAATCCTTATCAAATGCTTATAATAATTATATAATCAATAAAACAGCTCGAACTTGGAATATATACGCACAAGCAAAAAAAGATAGAGATTCTCACCTATTACATAAAGCCACACAACAGGAATTAAGACTTCAATCACAATTATATAAATACGGGAATAAGGCAGGAAAATTACTTTCCAGATTAGTTAAACAAGACAAAGGGAGTACTCCAATTGAATTTATTCAGAATAATGATAAATTAGTTTCAGAGTCAGAAGAGATCTTAAACATAATGGTAAAATATTATCAAGACCTTTACTCTTCAAACCCGTCAAATAATTCTGAAAGAGAAGACTTTTGGAAAAAAATCTCATATTTAAAAATTTCAGAAGAAATGAATGAATTAATCAACCTTCCCATTACAGAACTAGAAGTTAAGAAGGGTATAGAGGATCTGCCTATCAACAAAGCGTCAGGCCCTGATGCCTTGCCCGGCGAATTTTACAAACTATTGTCGCCAGCTATAGTCCCATACTTAACAAATCTATTTAATGATTTGTATAAAGAGGGCACCCCACCACCAGCCAGTTTTGCAGCTTCTTATACAACTTTTATCTTAAAACCTGGCAAAGATAAATCTCAAAAAGAATCATATAGACCTATTGCTCTACTAAATGTAGATTATAAACTGCTGACATCTATACTAGCACAGAGATTACAAGCCCCTCTTTCACACATAATACACAAAAGTCAAGCAGGATTTCTGACAAATAGAAACTCTTCAGCTAAAATCCGCGAATTATTTCTTACTATTGATTATGTTAAAATAGAGCCGACTCAAGCCCAAGGTGGCGAACAAAATTACTCAGACAAAGCAATAATCTCAGTCGATGCCGAAAAGGCATTCGACTCGATTCATCATGACCATTTATTACATACACTATCTCAATTCGGGTTCAAAGGACAATTTCCTAAATTTATCGATAATCTCTATAAGAAAGCACACACGAAGCTGTTAGTTAATTCAAGGCAATCAATAGATATACAACTAGTGAAGGGTACAAGGCAAGGCTGTCCTCTTTCCCCATTGCTTTTTAATATGGCAATTGAACCATTAGCAATCTTAATTAGGCAGGACATTGAAGGAATTAAAATAAGGAAAAAGGAATTGAAAATCTCATTATATGCGGATGATATCCTAATATATATGAGTAATATCCAGAGAAATATCCCCAAATTATTGTCTATTATATCACAGTTTAGCTCATTCTCGGGATATAGGATTAATACTAATAAGTCTGAACTGTATTGGTTAACTCACCCGAAACAATATATAGAAAATATTCCGCTTAAGATTGCAACTGATTCATTTAAATACCTAGGTATTACAATTTCCTCAAATCCAGAACAGTGGTATTCTCTTAACATTTCCCCAATCTTAGAAACTACTAGAAATACATTGAAGAATTGGCAGAACCTTCCCATCTCTCTTTCTGGTCGAATTGCTTTATACAAAATGATACTATTGCCAAAAATCCTCTACATATGTCAGAATATACCGATCCTATTAAAGCAAAAAGATTTAAGACTCTTAAACATATCACTTAGAAAATTTATATGGCATGGCAAGAAACCTAGAATTGCACTTGATAAATTGTTTCTTCCTATAAAATATGGAGGATGTGCCTTACCTGATCTATGTTTATATAATATATTTAATATATTTTTTAGCCCGTATAGTAACAGATTGGATTCATTGTAAAGATTACGTAACAGACAATGACTTAGAGAGGAATATAACCTTCCCCTATCTCCCTACAGCGTTAATTCATAATAAAATCACTGACATACCAAGAGAGATTAAGAAATTTTACTCTATTATTGCTCCAATAAAAGCGTGGCTAAAGATCTGCAACCTATTAAAAGTTAATGAAAAAATTTGAAATTATTTACCCCTAATGGGTAACCCGCAGTTTGAATTAGGATTACAAATATCACCCCTCCAAAGATGGCAGACAAAAGGACTCAAAAGGGTAGCACAATTTATAGATACAACAGGGAATTGCATTAAATCATTTAATGATCTTAGGAGTGAATTTAATATCCCACAAAAATATTTTTTTATCTACCTTCAGTTAAGACATTATATTTGGAAGTTAACTAGTACTTCAGGCTAGAATTGGTCGTTAGGATCATTAGAGAAATGGTTATTGCTAGTTAAAAAAGGCCAGATGTCTATCTCTCCTTGCTATCAATTACTCAATGCAAATAAAGGACCAAATAATATAACAAAAATTGAATTGAAATGGGATTTAATTATAGACCCACTTCGACTAGATAAGGGATTTTTCCAAGTATCCATATCAATCATTAAACAGACAACACTTTCCTCCACATGGAGGGAGTCACACCTGAAACTACTGTATATGACATATATTACCCCGGAAAAGGGATATAGATGGGGGAATATTCAATTTAATAAATGTTCAAAATGCTCACTTGTTGCAGCTAATCTTAAACATATGCTATGGGAATGTCCAAAGGTTAGAGCAATGTGGAAGAAGGTGGAATTTTGGCTTGATAGGAGAATTGGTATTAACCATGTTGCGCTCTCTTATATAAAAATATTATTTCTTAGAACAGAAGAAGGACCCTCTTTAGATAAAGAATTTATTGTTAATATTACTATATTAGCAGCAAGATATTTACTGTTTAAAAAATGGAAGGAAACTTCAACCCCTAGCATATCAGAAATTATAAATTGCATAAAAAAGCAATGCATCTTAGAACAGTATGACTCAAAACTTTTTGAACCACAAGATATCAATAGATTTTTCCAAAAATGCGCAGCATTTATAAAGACTTTTTCAAAAGAAGAAATAGATCATTTAATCTATCCATTTAGGAATTCAGATATAGTTCTTCTAGGAATTTGGTAAAGACACTGAAAATGAAGATGTGAAGAGAAAGTAACAACTAGACTATCCTCCCTCTTCCAAGAATCATTTTTTTTTTTTTTTTTTTTTTAATTTCTTTTCCTTTCTCCTTTCCCTTTTTTCTCCCTCTCGTCCCCTTCACCCTTGCCCCGTGCCCCTCCCTGGGTTGCCCGCCCCCCCTACTTCCGGTTTATACTAATCATAATTAATTTTCCGAGTGCCCGCAAGGGAGTAGCTGAATTGTAAATTTAACCAAATAATAGTTAAGTAACAGATTACGGAACTATATAGGTAAAATTTACTCAGAATATAACGGGCCAAGATAAGATAGTTGAAATAGAGGACCCACAAGGGTCATAAGGTTATTATTTAGCTTAAATTCTTGTAAATGATATTATCAGAATTAGTCTACAGATTGTTCTTAGATATAGGGCCCTTATTAGATCCAATTTTATAACCCCTTCTCAGAAATCAATAACATTTTTGCTCCTAATATTAGGAGAGCTGCCACAACAATAGAGGGATAATAGGAGAGGCAGTGGGGAAGAATCATAATCATTAAGCAGTGTGTTATCGGTGGGGTTGGTGGGGAGCGGGGGCTCAGGAGAAAGGGGTCATCTTTTTTTTTTTTTATCTATATATGTTCTGGTTCACTATGGTTATAGAGGTAGCTAATTATGAAAGTTAAATGTAAATATAGAATAAGACGTTACACTGATTAAGGTATGTTCAGACATTGTTTATTATCAAATTCGGAGCTGTGTCTCCAAGACTATGACAGAACAAAATGAGCTGCGTCTCTACAATTTTTGTTTATTTTGCCAATTACTTTCTTTTCTGTATGTATTGACTGAAAATGTGAAAAATAAATATTTAAAAAAAAAAAAAAAAAAGTCTTGCTTGAAGAAAATAAAAACTATCAATTTAACACCTCTTTCACTTTACCTCTTCCTATTACTAGTATAGGCAAAGAGAATGACTGGGGGTGGAGAGAAAGGAGGAGAGAAGGGAGGAGCTATATATACAGCTCTGCTGTGGTGCTCTTTGCCACTTCCTGTTAGCAGGAGGATAATATCCCACAAGTAACGATGAATATGTGGACTCGTAGAAGAAAGAAAATTTATGCTTACCTGATAAATTTGTTTCTTTTTAGACACAATGAGTCCACGGATTTCATCCTTACTTGTGGGATTACGCCTCCTGGTCAGCAGGAGGAGGCAAAGAGCACCACAGCAGAGCTGTATATATAGCTCCTCCCTTCCCTCCCACTCCAGTCATTCGACCGAAGTAAGGAAGAGAAAGGAAAAGCTAAGGTGCAGAGGTGACTGAAGTTTAACTAAAAATAAAAACTTTTCTCAAACAACAGGGCGGGCCGTGGACTCATCGTGTCTAAAAAGAAACACATTTATCAGGTAAGCATACATTTTCTTTTCTTTTTAAAGACACAAGTCCACGTATTTCATCCTTACTAGTGGGATACAATACCAAAGCTATAGTAAACGGATGAAAAGGGAGGGACAAGACAGGGAACCTAAACGGAAGGCACCACTGCTTGAAGAGTTTTTCTCCCAAAAACAGCCTCAGCCGAGGCAAAAGTATCAAATTTGTAAAATTTAGAAAAAGTGTGAAGAGAAGACCAAGTTGCAGCCTTGCAAATCTGCTCAACAGATGCATCATTTTTGAATGCCCATGAGGAAGCAACAGCCCTAGTGGAATGAGCCGTAATCTTTTCAGGAGGCTGCTGTCCAGCAGTCTCATATGCAAAGCGGATGCCAAAAAGAAAGAGGTAGCTGTAGCTTTCTGACCCTTACACTTTCCCGAAAAAACAACAAATAAAGAAGACGATTGACGAAAATCTTTAGTCGCCTGTAAGTAAAATTTTAATGCACGGACTACGTCCAAATTGTGTAGCAGACGTTCCTTCTGAAAAGAAGGATTAGAGCACAAAGAAGGAACAACAATCTCCTGATTAATGCTCTTGTCTGAAACTACTTTAGGAAGAAAACCAAGTTTAGTACGCAACACCACCTTATTAGCATGGAAAATAAGGTAAGGGGAATTATATTGTAATGCCAAAAGCTCAGATACTCTTCGAGCAGAAGAGATAGCAACAAGAAATAAAACTTTCCAAGACAATAACTTAATATCTATGGAATGCATAGGTTCAAACAGAAACCCCTGAAGAACTTTAAGAACTAAATTCAAACTCCAAGGAGGAGCAATTGGTCTAAACACAGGCCTGAGTCTAGTCAGAGCCTGACAAAAAGATTGGACATCTGGAACATCTGCCAGACGCTTATGCAACAAAATAAAGCAGAGATCTGGCCCTTTAGGGAACTCGCTGATAACCCCTTCTACAATCCTTCTTGGAGAAATTGACAAAATCCTAGGAATCCTAACCCTACTCCATGAGTAGCCCTTGGACTCACACCAATAAAGATATTTGTGCCATATCTTATGGTAAATCTTCCTAGTAACAGGCTTACATGCCTGAATCAAAGTATCTATGACCGAATCTGAAAAACCTTGCTTGGATAAAATTAAGCGTTCAATCTCCAAGCAGTCAGCTGCAGAGATGGAAGGGACCCTGAATGAGAAGGTCCTTCCTCAATGGAAGCTTCCACGGTGGCAGAGATGACATGTCCACCAGATCGGCATACCAAATCCTGCGAGGCCACACAGGAGCAATGAGGATCACCAATGCCCTCTCCTGTTTGATTCGAGCAATCACCCTGGGAAGGAGAGCAAACGGGGGGAATACATTGCTAGGCTGAAAGCCCAAGGAACTGCCAAAGCATCTATCAGCTCTGCCTGGGGGTCCCTGGACCTGGATACGTATCCCAGAAGCTTGGCTTTCTGATGAGACGCCATAAGATCCAACTCCGGTAGACCCCATCTGAGAATCAGGTTGGAAAATATTTCCGGATGAAGTTCCCACTCTCCCGGATGAAAGGTCTGCCTGCTCAGAAAATCCGCTTCCCAGTTTTCCACCCCTGGGATGTGGATCGTCGACAGATGGCAAAAGTGAGTCTCCGCCCACTGAATTATTTTGGCTACCTCGGTCATCGCTAAGGAACTCCTTGTTCCTCCCTGATGATTGATTTAAGCCACTGTCGTTATGTTGTCCAATTGAAATCTGATGAATTGGGCCGAGGCCAACTGAGGCCAGGCCAGAACCGCACTGAATATCGCCCTGAGCTCTAGAATGTTGATGGGAAGGAGAGACTCTGCCTGAGTCCATACTCCCTGAGCCCTTAAAGAGCCCCAGACTGCTCCCCATCCTAAAAGGCTGGCATCCGTTGTCACAATCACCCATGAAGGTCTGCGAAAGCATGTCCCCTGGGATAGATGATAAATGATCCAGAGACAACTACCACAGAAGAGAGTCCCTCATCTCCTGACTCTCTTCTGTATAATCTCCATTCCACTGCCTGAGCATGCTCAGTTGCAGAGGCCTGAGGTGAAACCGAGCAAACGGAATGATGTCCATTGCCGCCACCATCAATCCAATTACCTCCATGCACTGAGCCACTGACGGCCGAGGATTGGACTGAAGGGCTCAACATGTATTCAGGATCTTTAACCTTCTGACCTCCGTCCGTTTCATAGATAGAGAGTCGATTAAAGTTCCTAAGAAGGGTACCCTTGTCTGCGGAATTAACTCTTTTCCAGATTTACCTTCCACCCGTGAGTTCTCAGGAAGGATAACACAATGTCGGTATGGGACTTTGCTAGTTGATAAGATGACGCCTGGATCAGAATATCGTCCAGATAAGGCGCCACCGCAATGCCCCGCGGTCTTCGAACCGCCAGTAGAGACCCCAGAACTTTTGTTAAAATTCTGGGCGCTGTGGCCAGACCGAAAGGGAGAGCCACAAACTGAAAATGTTTGTCCAGAAAGGCAAACCTCAGAAACTTGTGATGATCTGTGTGTATAGGAACATGAAGATATGCATCCTTTAGATCCACTGTCATCATAAATTGACCCTCCTGGATCAATGGAAGAATGGTACGAATAGTTTCCATCTTGAAGGATGGAACTCTGAGAAACTTGTTTAGACTCTTGAGGTCTAAAAAAGGTCTGAACGTTCCCTCTTTTTTTGGGAACTACAGATTTGAATAAAACCCCTGTCCCTGTTCCTGTATTGGAATGAGACAGATTACTCCCATGGAGGAGAGGTTACCTACACAACGTAAGAACGCCTCTCTTTTTATCTGGTCTGCAGATAATCGTGAAAGAAGAAACCTTCCTCTGGGGGAAGAATTTCTGAACTCCAATTTGTATCCCTGAGATTCTATTTCTATTGTCCAGGGATCCTGAACATCTCTTATCCAAGCCTAAATGAAGAAGGAAAGTCTGCCCCCTACTAGATCCGGTCCCGGATCGGGGCCAACCCTTCATGCTGACTTGGAAGCAGCAGCAGGCTTCTTGGATTGTTTACCCTTGTTCCAAGACAGGTTGGGTCTCCAAGTGGACTTGGTTTGTGAATAGTTCCCTTCCTGTTTAGAGGAAGAGGAAGGGGGGATTCCCTTGAAATTTTGAAAGGAACGAAAATTACTGTCGACCTCTCTGGATTTTTTATCCTGAGGGAGGAGATGACCCTTGCCTCCTGTGATGTCAGAAATAATTTCCTTCAAGTCAGGTCCGAACAGGGTCTTCCCCTTGTAAGGAATAGCCAAAAGTTTAGACTTGGATGACACATCCGCAGACCAAGACTTCAACCATAAGGCTCTGCATGCTAAGATGGAATAGCCTGAACTCTTAGCCGCCAATTTAGTAATCTGCAGAGAAGCATCTGTAATAAACGAATTAGATCATTTAAATCCGATCCTGTATCTCTTCCAAAGAAGTCTCAGTTTTAAGAGACTCTTCCAGAGCATCAAACTAATAAGCATGCGCACTGGTAACTATAACAATGCAAGTCGCTGGTTGCAATAGCAATCCCTGGTGAAAATAGATCTTCTTAAGGAGACCCTCCAACTTCTTATCCATAGGGTCTTTGAAAGCACAACTATCCTCAATAGGAATAGTAGTCCGTTTGGCCAGGGTAGAAATAGCTCCCTCTACCTTAGGGACCGTCTGCCAAGAGTCCCTAACAGCGTCAGCTATAGGGTACATCTTTTTTAAAAACGGGAGGAGAGAAGGGAATACCTGGTCTCTCCCATTCCTTAGCAATAATCTCTGAAGTTCTCTTTGGAACTGAAAAACATCAGAGTAAGAAGGAACTTCTAAGTATCTGTCCAACTTACTCAATTTCTCTGGAGGAACCACTATTGAGTCACAGTCATCCAAAGTCGCCAACACCTCCCTCAGTAATAGGCGGAGGTGTTCAAGCTTAAACCTGAAAGAAACCACTTCAGAATCAGTCAGGGGTAAGGCACTTCCTGAGTCAGAAAGTTCACCTTCGGATAGGACCTCCATACCCTCCAACTCAGAACCCTGGGAGGGCACGTCTGAGATCGCCATCATAGTATCAGAAGCTGCATTGACCACGTAGTTGTCCCTCCTTTTACGCTTGCCTTGCGATATGGGAAAGGCATCAGAAAGTGTAGAGGACATAATTGCAGCTATGTCCTTTAACGTGATCGCAGCAGAAACTGGAAAAGTACATGGCACCGCTTGAGCGGGCGTTAAGGGCTGCGACGCTTGGGGAGAAAGCTGCGGCATACTCTGCATCTCATTGGTAGACTCCTGAGAAGCATCCGCTTTGGGCAAATTTTTATCAAAGAAAATTTGTTCTCTATAGTGCAAAGCCCTCTCAATGCATGAGGGACAAAAAGGAACAGGAGGTTCCACATGGGCATTCAAACACATGTAAAATGTAACATTCTGGATATCTTCCGAATCCATGATAACAAAAAGCAAAGAAAAAATTGGTCTTGGCTTCTTTTAAATTATATAGACCCTTAATTTATGGCCAAGGACTCTATGTATATAAGCACTAATATAAACATTTGTCAATACATCCTGAAAAATGACAGGAAACTGTGCCTTTAAAAAATAAAACGTCTAACAATTTTACTGCTAGCTGATTTCTATATAATGCGTTTTAACGTAAAAGAAATTACACCTCTTCACCTCAACAGCTCTGCTGAGGCGCCTACCTGTCCCCACGGTCCACCGACCACTCTTCCAGTAAAAACTCCAGATTGTGTCTTAGAACGCTAAAGACCGCCTGCTTATCCAACCATGCGGTTGTGGCGTAACTCCTGACATGCGATGAGTATCACTGAACGTCGGGACTCCGTGCGGTTTCTCAGACCCAAGTGCGCCAAAGTAAGCCCCTCCCTTCGTGGGCGTCGCACAAAACCATCCGACTAAGATTGTTTAATAAAAACACGAATCGCCGGTCAGTTAACCCTGAAAAAACACAGCCTTGAACCGGAGCCTCTTTATTTTAAAGCTCCGGTAAAATATATCCCCTGCGTCTTGCCCACAGTACATATAAACAGTGATTGGCAGGGGAGCCCTCACTGTAAAGAGCCCATGTCCCCCAATAACTGACAGTCCCAGTATAACTGTTGTAACAGTGCCGGTTGTCATGACCATATGAAAACCCCACACTCTGTTCAATATTGGAAGCCCTTCCCAGAGAGCCCATGTTCCCAACAGATGATAAGTGCATAGTCGTTTATGAGATACTATATGGCCTAGAAAAAACATAATTTATGCTTACCTGATAAATTCCTTTCTTCTGTTGTGCGATCAGTCCACGGGTCATCATTACTTCTGGGATATAACTCCTCCCCAACAGGAAATGCAAGAGGATTCACCCAGCAGAGCTGATATAGCTCCTCCCCTCTACGTCAGTCCCAGTCATTCGACCAAGAATCAACGAGAAAGGAGTAACCAAGGGTGAAGTGGTGACTGGAGTATAATTTAAAAGATATTTACCTGCCTTAAAAAACAGGGCGGGCCGTGGACTGATCGCACAACAGAAGAAAGGAATTTATCAGGTAAGCATAAATTATGTTTTCTTCTGTTATGTGCGATCAGTCCACGGGTCATCATTACTTCTGGGATACCAATACCAAAGCAAAAGTACACGGATGACGGGAGGGATAGGCAGGCTCATTATACAGAAGGAACCACTGCCTGAAGAACCTTTCTCCCAAAAATAGCCTCCGAAGAAGCAAAAGTGTCAAATTTGTAAAATTTGGAAAAAGTATGAAGCGAAGACCAAGTTGCAGCCTTGCAAATCTGTTCAACAGAGGCCTCATTCTTAAAGGCCCAAGTGGAAGCCACAGCTCTAGTGGAATGAGCTGTAATTCTTTCAGGAGGCTGCTTTCCAGCAGTCTCATAGGCTAAACGTATTATGCTACGAAGCCAAAAAGAGAGAGAGGTAGCAGAAGCTTTTTGACCTCTCCTCTGTCCAGAATAAACGACAAACAGGGAAGAAGTTTGGCGAAAATTTTTAGTTGCCTGCAAGTAGAACTTGAGGGCACGAACTACATCCAGATTGTGTAGAAGACGTTCCTTCTTTGAAGAAGGATTTGGACACAAGGATGGAACAACAATCTCTTGATTGATATTCCTGTTAGTAACTACCTTAGGTAAGAACCCAGGTTTAGTACGCAGAACTACCTTATCTGTGTGAAAAATCAGATAAGGAGAATCACAATGTAATGCTGATAACTCAGAGACTCTTCGAGCCGAGGAAATAGCCATTAAAAACAGAACTTTCCAAGATAAAAATTTTATATCAATGGAATGAAGGGGTTCAAATGGAACACCTTGTAAAACGTTAAGAACTAAGTTTAAACTCCATGGCGGAGCAACGGCTTTAAACACAGGCTTGATCCTAGCTAAAGCTTGACAAAAAGCCTGGACGTCTGGATTTTCTGACAGACGCCTGTGTAACAAGATGGACAGAGCTGAAATCTGTCCCTTTAATGAACTAGCCGATAAACCCTTTTCTAAACCTTCTTGTAGAAAGGACAATATCCTAGGGATCCTAACCTTACTCCAGGAGTAACGTTTGGATTCGCACCAGTATAGGTATTTGCGCCATATTTTATGGTAAATCTTTCTGGTAACAGGCTTCCTAGCCTGAATCAGGGTATCAATAACCGACTCAGAAAAACCACGCTTTGATAAAATCAAGCGTTCAATTTCCAAGCAGTCAGTTTCAGAGAAGTTAGATTTTGATGTTTGAATGGACCCTGTATCAGAAGGTCCTGTCTTAGAGGTAGAGACCAAGGTGGACAGGATGACATGTCCACTAGATCTGTATACCAAGTCCTGCGTGGCCATGCAGGCGCTATTAGAATCACAGATGCTCTCTCTTGTTTGATTTTCGCAATCAATCGAGGAAGCAGCGGGAAGGGTGGAAACACATAAGCCATCCCGAAGTTCCAAGGTGCTGTCAAAGCATCTATCAGAACCGCTCCCGGATCCCTGGATCTGGACCCGTAGTGAGGAAGTTTGGCGTTCTGGCGAGACGCCATGAGATCTATCTCTGGTTTGCCCCAACGTCGAAGTATTTGGGCAAAAATTTCCGGATGAAGTTCCCACTCTCCCGGATGAAAAGTCTGGCGACTCAAGAAATCCGCCTCCCAGTTCTCCACTCCCGGGATGTGGATTGCTGACAGATGGCAAGAGTGAGACTCTGCCCAGCGAATTATCTTTGATACTTCCATCATTGCTAGGGAGCTTCTTGTCCCTCCCTGATGGTTGATGTAAGCTACAGTCGTGATATTGTCCGACTGAAACCTGATGAACCCCTGAGTTGTTAATTGGGGCCAAGCTAGAAGGGCATTGAGAACTGCCCTCAATTCCAGAATGTTTATTGGAAGGAGACTCTCCTCCTGATTCCATAATCCCTGAGTCTTCAGAGAATTCCAGACAGCGCCCCAACCTAGCAGGCTGGCGTCTGTTGTTACGATTGTCCAGTCTGGCCTGCTGAATGGCATCCCCCTGGACAGGTGTGGTCGATAAAGCCACCATAGAAGAGAATTTCTGGTCTCTTGATTCAGATTCAGGGTAGGGGACAAATCTGAGTAATCCCCATTCCACTGACTTAGCATGCACAATTGCAGCGGTCTGAGGTGTAGGCGTGCAAAAGGTACTATGTCCATTGCCGCTACCATTAAGCCGATCACCTCCATGCATTGAGCCACTGACGGGTGTTGAATGGAATGAAGGACACGGCATGCATCCTGAAGCCTTGTTAACCTGTCTTCTGTCAGGTAAATCTTCATTTCTACAGAATCTATAAGAGTCCCCAAGAATGGAACTCTTGTGAGAGGAAAAAGAGAACTTTTCTTTTCGTTCACTTTCCATCCATGCGACCTTAGAAATGCCAGAACTAACTCTGTATGAGACTTGGCAATTTGAAAGCTTGAAGCTTGTATTAGAATGTCGTCTAGGTACGGAGCTACCGAAATCCCTCGCGGTCTTAGTACCGCCAGAAGGGCACCCAGAACCTTTGTGAAGATTCTTGGGGCCGTAGCCAATCCGAATGGAAGAGCTACAAACTGGTAGTGCCTGTCTAGGAAGGCAAACCGTAGATACCGTTGATGATCTTTGTGAATCGGTATGTGAAGGTAAGCATCTTTTAAATCCACTGTGGTCATGTACTGACCCTTTTGGATCATAGGTAAGATTGTCCGAATAGTTTCCATTTTGAACGATGGAACTCTTAGGAATTTGTTTAGAATCTTTAAATCTAAGATTGGCCTGAAAGTTCCCTCTTTTTTGGGAACCACAAACAGGTTTGAGTAGAACCCTTGTCCTTGTTCCGACCGCGGAACTGGATGGATCACTCCCATTAATAACAGATCTTGTACACAGCGTAGAAACGCTTCTTTCTTTATCTGGTTTGTTGACAACCTTGACAGATGAAATCTCCCTTTTGGGGGAGATAATTTGAAGTCTAGAAGGTATCCCTGAGATATGATCTCCAGCGCCCAGGGATCCTGAACATCTCTTGCCCAGGCTTGAGCGAAGAGAGAAAGTCTGCCCCCCACTAGATCCGGTCCCGGATCGGGGGCTCTCGGTTCATGCTGTTTTTGGGGCAGCAGCAGGTTTCCTGGCCTGTTTGCCCTTATTCCAGGACTGGTTAGGTTTCCAACCTTGCCTGTAACGAGCAACAGCTCCTTCCTGTTTTGGTGCAGTGGAGGTTGACGCTGCTCCAGTTTTGAAATTCCGAAAGGGACGAAAATTAGACTGTCTAGCCTTAGCTTTGGCTTTGTCTTGAGGTAGGGCGTGGCCCTTACCTCCTGTAATGTCAGCGATAATTTCTTTCAACCCGGGCCCAAATAAAGACTGCCCCTTGAAAGGTATATTAAGTAATTTGGACTTAGAAGTAACATCAGCTGACCAGGATTTTAGCCACAGTGCTCTACGTGCCTGTATGGCGAATCCAGAGTTCTTAGCCGTAAGTTTGGTTAAATGTACTACGGCCTCCGAAATGAATGAATTGGCTAGTTTAAGGACTCTAAGCCTGTCCATAATATCGTCTAGCGTAGATGAACTAAGGTTCTCTTCCAGAGACTCAATCCAAAATGCTGCCGCAGCCGTAATCGGCGCGATACATGCAAGGGGTTGTAATATAAAACCTTGTTGAACAAACATTTTCTTAAGGTAACCCTCTAATTTTTTATCCATTGGATCTGAAAAAGCACAGCTATCCTCCACCGGGATAGTGGTACGCTTAGCTAAAGTAGAAACTGCTCCCTCCACCTTAGGGACCGTTTGCCATAAGTCCCGAGTAGTGGCGTCTATTGGAAACATCTTTCTAAATATTGGAGGGGGTGAGAACGGCACACCGGGTCTATCCCACTCCTTAGTAACAATTTCAGTTAATCTCTTAGGTATAGGAAAAACGTCAGTACTCGCCGGTACCGCAAAGTATTTATCCAACCTACACAGTTTCTCTGGTATTGCAATGGTGTTACAATCATTGAGAGCTGCTAAGACCTCCCCTAGTAATGCACGGAGGTTCTCCAATTTAAATTTAAAATTTGAAATATCTGAATCCAATCTGTTTGGATCAGAACCGTCACCCACAGAATGAAGCTCTCCGTCCTCATGCTCTGCAAGCTGTGACGCAGTATCAGACATGGCCCTAGTATTGTCAGCGCACTCTGTTCTCACCCCAGAGTGATCACGCTTGCCTCTTAGTTCTGGTAATTTAGACAAAACTTCAGTCATAACAGTAGCCATATCATGTAATGTTATCTGTAATGGCCGCCCAGATGTATTAGGCGCCATAATATCACGCACCTCCCGGGCGGGAGATGCAGGTACTGCCGCGTGAGGCGAGTTAGTCGGCATAACTCTCCCCTCGCAGTTTGGTGAAATTTGTTCACATTGTACAGATTGACTTTTATTTAAAGTAGCATCAATACAGTTAGTACATAAATTTCTATTGGGCTCCACCTTGGCATAGGAACAAATGACACAGATATTTTCCTCTGAGTCAGACATGTTTAACACACTAGCAATAACTTGCAACCTGGTTATAATCTTTTTTAGCAAAAACGTACTGTGCCTCAAAGAGGTACTTAAACGATTAAATGACAGTTGAGATAATGAACTGAAAAAAAAAAAACAGTTAAAGCATCAAGTTTAAAATAACACAACTTTTAGCAAAGGTTTGTTCCCATTAGTAAATAACTAAATTTGACATAAAAAATTACAGAGTAACGTTTTTATTCACAGTCAATAAAAATTCTCACAGCTCTGCTGAGAGAATGTACCTCCCTTCAAAGAAGTTTGAAGACCCCTGAGATCTGTCAGTGAACCGGATCATGCAGGAAATATAATAGTAGCTGACTGGAATTTTTTTGATGCGTAGCAAAAGAGCGCCAAAAACGGCCCCTCCCTCTCACACACAACAGTGAGGAGAAACGAAACTGTCACAATTTAAAGCAGACAATTGCCAAGTGGAAAATAATGCCCAAACATTTATTTACTCAGTACCTCAGCAATGTAAACGATTCTACATTCCAGCAAAAACGTTTAACATGACAATATTTATTAAAAGGATTAGTAACCTTTAACAGAGTAGTTCCGGTGAAAAACCATTCCCAGAATACTGAAGTGTATACATACATGTCATTATAATGGTATAGCAGGATTTTTTCATCAATTCCATTCAGAAAATAAAAACTGCTACATACCTCAATGCAGATTCATCTGCCCGCTGTCCCCTGATCTGAAGTCTTTACCTCCCTCAGATGGCCGAGAACAGCAATATGATCTTAACTACTCCGGTTAAAATCATAGTAGAAAACTCTGGTAGATTCTTCTTCAAACTCTGCCAGAGAAGTAATAACACGCTCCGGTGCTATTGTAAAATAACAAACTTTTGATTGAAGTCATAAAAACTAAGTATAATCACCATAGTCCTCTCACACATCCTATCTAGTCGTTGGGTGCAAGAGAATGACTGGGACTGACGTAGAGGGGAGGAGCTATATCAGCTCTGCTGGGTGAATCCTCTTGCATTTCCTGTTGGGGAGGAGTTATATCCCAGAAGTAATGATGACCCGTGGACTGATCGCACATAACAGAAGAAATAAAAGACTGCACTTACCTCGATGCTGTCCGATAGCATGACAGGTCCCACAGGATCACGAGGTCTTCTCCCTCCTATAGCTCTGTGGACACAGACAGGGCCTTAGTTAGTATCTGCTAAGGCCATCATCGAAAGGACAGCAACACAGTATGGGAGGCGCAGTGAGAGTTATGTCCCACCAGTTCCCATTGCTTTAAAGCCACCAGTAGCTCTACTCTAGAGGCTGACAAGGAATACGGCTACACCCTATAATAAAATAGCACTCACTGGTACCATTTTAAAAATAATAAACTCTTGATTGAAGAATCTAAACTAACACCTCACTTTACCTCTTCCTATCACTAACACAGGCAAAGAGAATGACTGTAGACTCATTGTGTCTTAAAAAAGAAAAGAAAATTTATTCTTACCTGATAAATTTATTTCTTTTTTGACACAATGAGTCCACGGCCTGTTCTTGTAGACAGGTTGTTGGTTTTTATAAACTTCAGACACCTCTGCACCATGGCTTTTCCTTTCTCTTCATAACTTCGGTCGAATGACTGGAGTGGGAGGGAAGGGAGGGGCTATATATACAGCTCTGCTGTGGTGATCTTTGCCTCCTCCTGCTGACCAGGAGGCGTAATCCCACAAGTAAGGATGAAATCTGTGGACTCATTGTGTCTTTAAAAAGAAAGAAAATGTATTCTTACCTGATAAATTTATTTCTTTTTTGACACGATGAGTCCACGGATCATCTTCATTACTAATGGAATATTAACCTCCTGGTCAGCAGGAGGAGGGAAAGAGCACCACAGCAAAGCTGTATATATAGCCCCTCCCTTCCCTCCCACTCCAGTCATTCGACGGAAAAGCCATGGTGCAGAGGTGTCTGAAGTTTATAAAAACCAACAACCTGTCTACAAGAACAGGCCGTGGACTCATTGTGTCAAAAAAGAAATAAATTTATCAGGTAAGAATAAATTTTCTTTTCTTTTTTAAGACACAATGAGTCTACGGATCATCTTAATTACTAATGGGATCCAATACCCAAGCTAGAGTACACAGATGATACGGAGGGACAAGACAGGGAACCTAAATGGAAGGCACCACTGCATGAAGACCTTTCTCCCAAAAACTGCCTCAGCCGAGGCAAAAGTGTCAAATTTGTATAACCTTGAAAAAGTGTAAAGAGAGGACCAAGTTGCAGCCTTGCAAATCTGTTCCACAGAACCTCATTTTTGAACGCCCATGAGGAACAGCCCTCGTGGAAAAAGCCGTAACTCTCTCGGGAGGCTGCTGTCCGGCAGTCTCATAAGCAAAACGTACGATACTCTTCAACCAAAAAGAAGAGAAGTAGTTAAAAGCTACCTTATCTAAATGGAGGATAAGATAAGTAGACTCTTACTGAAATGTTGAAAGTTCTAACACTCTACGAGCGCAAGAATAACAACAAGAAAGAAAATCCTAAATATAATAACTTAATAACTTAATATCTAGGAATACATAGGTTCAATCGGAACCCCCTGAAGAACCCTATTAACCGAATAAAGATTCCATGAAGGAATAACTGGATTGAACACAGACCTGAACCTGACTAAGGCCTGGCAAAAAAATACACATCTGGAACATCTGCCAGACATTTATGTATTATAAGGCCAAGATTCAACCCCTAAAGAAACTTGCCGACAAACTCTTCTCCAAACCGTCATGGAGAAAGAACACAATTCCAGGATCCCAAGCTCTACTACTACTGGACTATCTTGGAGACCTCTGACAGCGCTAAGGAATCCCACAGTCCCTCTTGATGGTTAAGGTAAACCACTGAAGTTATGTTCCTACTGGAACAAATAAACTGGACCGAGGCTAACTAGAGCCACTAGAGTGACAGGAATAATGCACGAAATTGGTTGGAGAAGGAAACCTTGCTGAACAAAAATCTTTTTAAGCAATCCTTCCAATTTTTTATCCATAGGATCTTTGAAAGTGTAACTGTCCTCTATAGGAATAGTTGTGCGCTTAGCTAACGTTGAAACTGCCCCCTCTACCTTGGGGACCGTTTGCCATGCGTCCCTTCTGGGGTCGACAATGGGGAACATTTTCTTAAATATAGGAGGGGGAACAAAAGGTACACCTGGCTTCTCCCACTCCTTAGTCACTATGTCCGCCACCCTCTTGGGTATCGGAAAAGCATCAGCGTGCACTGGGACCTCTAAGAATTTGTCCATTTTGCACAAATTCTCTGGAATCAACAAAGAATCACAATCATCAAGGGTAGCTAGCATCTCCTTTAGCAGGGCGCGGAGATGTTCTAGCTTAAATTTAAATGCCACAATATCAGGTTCTGCCTGTTGAGAAATTTTTCCTGAATCAGAAATTTCTCCCTCAGACAGACCCTCCCTCACTGCCAGCTCAGACTGATGTGAGGGTATAACAGATAAATTATCATCAGCGCCAACTTGCTCATCCTCTGTATTTAAAACTGAGCAATCACGCTTTCTAGGAAATGCTGGCAGTTTGGATAAAAGAGCTGCTATAGAATTATCCATTACTGCTGTTAATTGCTGCATAGTAACAAGCATTGGCGCGCTAGATGTACTAGGTATCGCCTGCGCGGGCAAAGCTGGTGTTGACACAGAAGGAGAGGATGATGAACTATCCCCACAGAACATATGCTATCTGAAGGTAAAGGCATGTTAGACAGACTTAGGCAGGTTTTTAATGCAATAAAAACAATTTTAAACAAAACCGTTACTGTCTCTTTAAATAATAAAAAGCACACTTTATTTCTGAATGATCGAAAAACTATCAAAGAAATATCCGATCTTTATGAAATTTATACCCCTGTGTCTTAATGCTTTGAAAGTATTGCACACCATATTTCAAGACTCTTAACCCTTAAATGAGCAAACCGGAGCTAATAATCTCAATTTACCGGTTAAAACACACTACAGTCCCTGCCACAGACTTTGCTGCGGCTTTTACCTTCACCACAGTAATAAGCCTTTCTGAGTCCTTTTTTAAGCCACTGGACCCTCTCACGTGAAGCTGCATGCACTGTCTAGAGAAAGTAACTGCGCAACTGAGGCGCGAAAATGAGGCCTCCTCCCTCTGCATTCCAGAGTGAAGGGGCCTTTCTGACAAGATTGGGCGTCTAAACAACTGCCAGGCGCAAATAAACGTTCCCAAAAGTGTTTCAAAGTTTGCAAAACACTCCAAATGTCATATAAATATGATAAAAATTAATCAATTTAGCCCACAATAGTGTCAACCAGCATAGAGCCCAATTTATAAGCCTTAATTCTGTTACTGAGTCTAAGAAAATGGCTTACCTATCCCATAAGGGAAAACTGACAGTCTTCTAGCATTACTAGGTCTTGTTAGAAAAGTGACTGATCATACCTGAAGCAGATAAGCCTGCAAACTGTTCCCCCCAACTGAAGTTCTCTGGTTTCAACAGTCCTGCGTGGGAACAGCAATTGATTTTAGTTACTGGTGCTAAAATCATACTCCTCTTTTAACAGAAATCTTCATCACTTTCTGTTGTAGAGTAAATAGTACAAACCGGCACTATTTTAAAATAACAAACTCTTGATAGAAGAAATAAAACTACAACTAACATCACATACTCTTTACCATCCCCGTGGAGATGCTACTTGTTCAGAGCGGCAAAGAGAATGACTGGGGGGCGGAGCCAGAGGGGGGGCTATATGGACAGCTTTTGTTGTGCTCGCTTTGCCATTTCCTGTAGGGAATGAGAATATCCCACAAGTAAGGATGAAGCCGTGGACCGGACACACCAATGTAGGAGAAAGAACAGATGAAAGAATAAAGCAATATGTTCCTCATATTATCTTTATTTGCAAGGGAACATATCAGCCTATCATCATACCCTATGTCCATATCACAGAGAACTAGAAAGTGATTAATACGACATCCGATGTTTGAAGGAGCATACTGAAACTCACAAGTACTAGGGTATAAACATACTGCTATAACAGCCTGCCCTTTTTAACGCAGACAACCAAAATGGAGAGATTCTACTATACTCCAAGAAGGAATCTAGATATATGATATAGTATCCGTATACTTTAACTATGCAAGGGAGACAGAACAACTCTGTTCCATTCACACTCAGGAGAACGAGACGGAGTTGAAGATATACGCTTAGCTCCTCTTAAATGGCGCCGTTCCGATAATGCAATGAAGGAGGCGTGGCCAAAAGACAGAACGTAATGGAGCTACACTCAGTCTACAAATTGTCTCTAAAATGCTTTCTGACCCTTGTGTAGAAATTCCTGCCGATGACTTACCCCAGCAGGACACTGGCACCATTGTGCAGCATCCTGAAAACGCTTTTAAAAGCGGAATTGCAAAATTCAAGGCTAACCACAATGCATGCTCATGATGTTACACAAACACATCCACACAGAAATGGCGCCAGTCGTGCTCTAATGGTCCCCTGACATAAACAATTATTTTTTGCTGTCAAAAACATTTAATTGATATTTAAACTGAAGATGTAGACATATAGGGCAGTTATATAATTTTACAGCTACCAATCAGAATGGTTCAATTTATTCTCTGTGGGGTTTACAGTTTCCTAAAAATTGAAACAGTTTTTGGTAATCTATCCACACTAAACTTCTGACATATGGGGAATACCCAATTGTTTTAGATGGTGACCTTAAAGGGACAGTAAAGTCAAAACTAAACTTTCATGATTCAGATAGGGCAAGCAATTTTAAACAACTTTCCAATTTACTTTCATCATCAAATTTGCTTTGTTCCCTTGGTGATATTTTTGAAAAGCTAAACCTAGGTAGGCTCAAACTGATTTCTAAACAGTTGAAAAATGCCTCCTAGCTCAGAGCATTTTGAAAGTTTTTCACACAGTTAGACAGTGTTAGTTCATGTGTGTCATATAGATAACATTGTGCTCACTCCCGTGAAGTTATTTAGGAGTCTTCACTGATTGACTACACTGCATGTCTACAATAGAGATAGAAAGGGCACAGCATAGGTACTGCAATAATGAGTGTGCACGTTCCCAGGTTCTGCCAAAACCTCAAATCCAACGATAATCCAAAAGAAGGAACAGCACCACCATAATAATGCTTAAGAAATATTTATTGGGACATCATACAAACACACCACGACGTTTCGGTCCTAATAGACCTTAATCATGTGACACGATGTCATATGATTAAGGTCTATTAGGACCGAAACGTCGTGGTGTGTTTGTATGATGTCCCAATAAATATTTCTTAAGCATTATTATGGTGGTGCTGTTCCTTCTTTTGGATTACACTGCATGTCTGTCAAAGGCACTTAGATAAGGAAGCTGTCTGCAAAGGATTAGATACAAGGTAATCACAGAGGAAAAAAGGAAAAAAGTACATTAATATAACTGTGTTGGCTATGCAAAAACGGGGAATGGGTAATAAAGGGATTATCTATCTTTTTAAATAAGAAAAATTTTGGTGTAGACTGTCCCTTTAAGTTTAATTTCTTTGATGATTCTGGCAACTAACAAATTAACTTCTATTATTAAAAGGGACAGTCAACAACAAAATTGTTACAGTTTAAAAAGATAGATAAAGCATTTACTACCCATTCCCCAGCTTTGCACAAACAACGCTATTATATTAAAGGGATACTGAACCCAAATTGTTTTCTTTCATTATTCAGGTAGAGCATGCAATTTTTGGTTCAGAACCTGGGTAGCGCTTGCTGATTGGTGGCTAAATGCATCCACCAATCAGCAAGAGCTATCAAGGGTACTGAACCAAAAATGTGCCGGCTCGTAAGCTTACATTTCTGCTTTTTCCAATAAAGAGAGCCCTTAAAGCTGCCCCCCCCCCCCCCCGTGCACTTCCCAGGAACTACAAGGTGATCAAGTGGCCCGGCATGGTGACTTAACTAAAGGGACAGTCTACTCCAGAATAGTTATTGTTTGAAAAGATAGATAATCCCTTTATTACCCATTCCCCAGTTTTGCATAACCAACACAGTTATATTAATACTTATATTACCTCTGTGATTACCTTGTATCTAAGTCTCTGCAGACTGCCCTCTTATCTCAGTGCTTTCGACAGACATGCAGGTTAGCCAATCAGTGCAGACTCCTAAATAACTCCACGGGAGTGAGCACAATGTAATCTATATGACACACATGAACTAGTACTGTCTAACTGTGAAAAACTTTCAAAATGCTCTGAGCTAAGAGGCGGTTTTCAACAGTTTTAGAAATCAGTTTGAGCCTGTCTAGGAATAGCTTTTCAAAAATACCACCAAGGGAACTAAGCAAATTTGATAATAAAAGTAAATTGGAAAGTTGTTTAAATATGCATGCCCAATATGGTAAAGCGAGATGTAATGTGTTTTCCTCCGGTACGGTGTGGGGGGGGGGGCTTGTTGTTGTGGTTGTTGTTTTTGTTATTGTTGTTCTCCGTTCTTGACTGTATAGACATATGCTGTAAGGGGAAGGAGAAGAGGGAATGAACGCTGCTGGGTCACTCCCTGGCAGTGTCTTGCTGTTTTTGACCTTGTATAGAAAAGTTGGGGAAGGGGGGGGGGGGAAGAGAAAAAGTATATTCAACAGGAAAATGATAAGACTAAGGGGGGTAGTTATCAAGCCGTCTACTTTTCTGGCTTCGCCGGCCCAATACGTCCGCCTAAGCTCGCCTACCTTCGCCACCGCGGACCTTGAATACGTTCGCCTAAGTTATCAAATAAAGCTGTCAAAAAGCCGCGGGGCGATGAGCAGCGGACTGTGACAGTTATCACTCATCCGATCTCGCTGCCCTTCGGCTTTTTCCCAGCTTTATTGCTAGCCTGTCACTAAGCACTCACACTAAACTGCACTGTTCTACCCCCTATACCGGCGCCCCCGGAGCCCCCCGCAACTAAATAAAGTTACTAACCCCTAAACCGCCGCTCCTAGACCCCGCCGCAACTCTTATAAATGTATTAACCCCTAAACCGCCGCTCCTAGACCCTGCCGCAACTCTTATAAATGTATTAACCCCTAAACCGCCGCTCCCGGACACAGCTGCCACCTACAGTATACCTAGTAACCCCTATCCTGCCCCCCCTACACCGTCGCCCTCTATTATAAAATTATTAACCCCTATCCTGCTGATCCCGCACCTCTCCGCAACTAAATAAATAGTTTAACCCCTAAACCGCCGCTCCATGAACCCGCCGCAACCTATATTAAACATATTAACCCCTATCCTGCCCCCCCTACACCGTCGCCACCTATAATAAATTTATTAACCCCTATCCTGCCCCCCACTACGCCGCCGCCACTGTAATAAAATTATTAACCCCTAAACCTAAGTCTAACCCTAACGCCCCCCTAACTTAAATATTAATTAAATAAATCTAAATAAATTAACTCTTATTAACTAAATGAATCCTATTTAAAACTAAATACTTACCTTTAAAATAAACCCTAATATAGCTACAATATAAATAAGAATTATATTCTAGCTATCTTAGGATTTATATTTATTTGACAGGTAACTTTCAATTTATTTTAACCATGTACAATAACTATTAAATAGTTATTAACTATTTAATAGCTTACCTAGCTAAAATAAAGAGAAATGTACCTGTGAAATAAATCCTAACCTAAGTTACAATTACACCTAACACTACACTATACTTTAATAAATTATTACTATTTAAAACTAAATACTTACCTGTAAAATAAACCCTAAGATAGCTACAATATAATTAATAATTATATTATAGCTATCTTAGGATTTATATTTATTTTACAGGTAACTTTGTATTTATTTTAGCTAGTTAGAATAGTTATTAAATAGTTATTAACTATTTAATAACTACCTAGCTAAAAGAAATACAAAATTACCTGTAAAATAAATCCTAACCTAAGTTACAATTAAACCTAATACTACACTATCATTAAATTAACTAAATAAACTACCTACAAATAACTACAATTAAATACAATTACATAAACTAACTAAAGTACAAAAAATAAAAAAAGCTAAGTTACAAAAAATAAAAAATTAAGTTACAAACACGTTAAAAATATTACAACAATTTTAAGCTACTTACACCTAATCTAAGCCCCCTAATAAAATAACAAACCCCCCAAAATAAGAAAAATCCCTACCCTATTCTAAATTAAATAAATTTCAAAGCTCTTTTACCTTACCAGCCCTTAAAAGGGCCATTTGTGGGGGCATGCCCCAAAAAGTTCAGCTCTTTTGCCTGTAAAAGAAAAATACAACCCCCCCCAACATTAAAACCCACCACCCACATACCCCTAATCTAACCCAAACCCCCCTTACAAAAACCTAACACTAATCCCCTGAAGATCATCCTACCTTGAGTCGTCTTCACTCAGCCGAGCCACCGATGGAACTGAAGAGGACATCCGGAGCGGAAGAAGTTAATCCTCCAAGCGGCGCTGAAGAAATCTTCCATCCGATGAAGTCATCATCCAGGCGGCGCTGAAGAAGTCTTTGATCCGGCCGATGTCATCTTCCAAGAGGCGCTGAAGATGTCTTCTATCCGGGTGAAGTCATCTTCCAAGCCGGGTCTTGAATCTTCCTTCCGCCGACGCGGAACCACCTTCTTCACCGACGGACTACGACGAATGACGGCTCCTTTAAGGGACGTCATCCAAGATGGCGTCCCCTCAATTCCGATTGGCTGATAGGATTCTATCAGCCAATTGGAATTAAGGTAGGAAAAATCTGATTGGCTGATGGAATCAGCCAATCAGATTGAGCTCGCATTCTATTGGCTGTTCCGATCAGCCAATAGAATGCGAGCTCAATCTGATTGGGTGATTGGATCAGCCAATCGAATTGAACTTGAATCTGATTGGCTGATTCCATCAGCCAATCAGATTTTCCTACCTTAATTCCGATTGGCTGATAGAATCCTATCAGCCAATCGGAATTGAGGGGACGCCATCTTGGATGACGTCCCTTAAAGGAGCCGTCATTCGTCGTAGTCCGTCGGTGAAGAAGGTGGTTCCGCGTCGGCGGAAGGAAGATTCAAGACCCGGCTTGGAAGATGACTTCACCCGGATAGAAGACATCTTCAGCGCCTCTTGGAAGATGACATCGGCCGGATCAAAGACTTCTTCAGCGCCGCCTGGATGATTAACTTCTTCCGCTCCGGATGTCCTCTTCAGTTCCATCGGTGGCTCGGCTGAGTGAAGACGACTCAAGGTAGGATGATCTTCAGGGGATTAGTGTTAGGTTTTTGTAAGGGGGGTTTGGGTTAGATTAGGGGTATGTGGGTGGTGGGTTTTAATGTTGGGGGGGTTGTATTTTTCTTTTACAGGCAAAAGAGCTGAACTTTTTGGGGCATGCCCCCACAAATGGCCCTTTTAAGGGCTGGTAAGGTAAAAGAGCTTTGAAATTTATTTAATTTAGAATAGGGTAGGGATTTTTCTTATTTTGGGGGGTTTGTTATTTTATTAGGGGGCTTAGATTAGGTGTAAGTAGCTTAAAATTGTTGTAATATTTTTAACGTGTTTGTAACTTAATTTTTTATTTTTTGTAACTTAGCTTTTTTTATTTTTTGTACTTTAGTTAGTTTATGTAATTGTATTTAATTGTAGTTATTTGTAGGTAGTTTATTTAGTTAATTTAATGATAGTGTAGTATTAGGTTTAATTGTAACTTAGGTTAGGATTTATTTTACAGGTAATTTTGTATTTCTTTTAGCTAGGTAGTTATTAAATAGTTAATAACTATTTAATAACTATTCTAACTAGCTAAAATAAATACAAAGTTACCTGTAAAATAAATATAAATCCTAAGATAGCTATAATATAATTATTAATTATATTGTAGCTATATTAGGGTTTATTTTAAAGGTAAGTATTTAGTTTTAAATAGGATTCATTTAGTTAATAAGAGTTAATTTATTTAGATTTATTTAATTAATTATTTAAGTTAGGGGGGCGTTAGGGTTAGGGTTAGACTTAGGTTTAGGGGTTAATAATTTTATTACAGTGGCGGCGGCGTAGTGGGGGGCAGGATAGGGGTTAATAAATTTATTATAGGTGGCGACGGTGTAGGGGGGGCAGGATAGGGGTTAATACATTTAATATAGGTTGCGGCGGGTTCAGGGAGCGGCGGTTTAGGGGTTAATACATTTATTATAGTTGCGGTGGGCTCCGGGAGCGGCGGTTTAGGGGGTAATAACTTTATTTAGTTGCGGCGGTGTAGGGGGGGTCAGATTAGCGGTGTTTAGACTCGGGGTACATGTTAGGGTGTTAGGTGTAGACAGCTCCCATAGGAATCAATGGGATGTCTGTCAGCAGCGAACTTGTACTTTCGCTATGGTCAGACTCCCATTGATTCCTATGGGATCCGCCACCTCCAGGCTGGCGCTTTGAAAACCAGGTACGCTGGGCCGTAAAAGTGCCGAGCGTACCTGCTAGTTTTTTGATAACTAGCAAAAGTAGTGAGATTGTGCCGCACTTGTGTGCGGAACATCTGGAGTGACGTAAGAATCGATCGGTGTCGGACTGAGTCCGGCGGATCGAAGTTTACGTCACAAAATTCTACTTTTGCCGGTCTCGAGCCTTTGATAACTAAGGCGAATCAGCCGCGCCACAAATACACTGCGGAATTCCAGCGTATTTGAGGTTGACGGCTTGATAACTAGGCCCCTAAGGAGTGATAGATTGGAATCCAATTCAATTAATATAGGCAGAAAGAGTCTATAAAATATCAGGGGGCTTCCCTTTTTTCTTTTGTTTATAGGTATAATAATTTGTGGACCGCCTATTGATGTTAAGCTTACAGTTGTTTGCTTATTCTTTTTTCTTGAAATTATATGAAAAATGTACAATCTGTTGAAATATAATAAAAATGATTTATAAAAAAAAAATATGCATGCCCAATCTGAATCATGAAAGTTTAATTTTGACTAGACTGTCCCTTAAGCCCCAAAAACCTGGAAGTGCACAGGAAGGGGGCATAGATGTTTAAACCACTTGATCTCAGATTCCTTAAGTCCCAGATACCCCCCCAAGACCCACCGTTTAAAAGGAAATTGCCTTTTCTTTCAAATGTCTTGGGGGTATAAAGTGAAATATAAATAAAAATAAAATAAACATGTTAAAGCATTATGCATCACATTTTAACAGGCCATCAAAACAGCCAAGAGACCCACAGGGCCCCTTGATTTAATGTTCAGAATTCCCTCTTTAAAATAAAGCCCATATATAAGTTTTAACAGCCAAGTGATCACTGTGGTAATAGTGGTCACCTGGCACAAATAAATGTCCATTTATCTGCATAGAGACCCATAGGAGCCCCTATATTCAATCAAAGTTACATAACTATACTGAAATGCCCTTATTTATTGGAGGATAACTCCTTCTTCCTTTTGACTATAGCGTTTAGAAAAACCACACACACTATAGTTTGCAACCTTATTTATTAACATTTTAATAAAAATAAACATTTTTCACACATATTGTTGTACAGTTCACACGTGTCATGTCATGATTACCGCTGCTTCTTAACCTACTATGCCAACTCTAAAGTGGAGTTTCTCAATACTCCCAGACTTCTCCGACAGGGGTGATTGACAGCCCCTGAGCAGGGGAAGCGTTGCACAAGCAGCGGCTTGCGCAACAATAAATGTGGGCAGCATATGTCCACTGCGATGCCAGGCAGACAGGGGAGGAGATGTCCGCCCTTGTCCGTTTCGCCATTAGTAAATGGAGGCCATAAGACCTAGGCATGCATAATGTTTGTTTTAAATGTTGGAAATCAGATCAAGGTATATTCTATCTAATGTGGCTTATACTGTATAGATTTTGTGATAAAGTCACATTCTAGTTATCCACATTGTACCACCGTAAAGTTAACCTTAAAGGGACAAAAAGGTCAAAATTAAACTTTCATCGTTCAGATATGCAATTTTAACAGACTTTTACTTCTGTTTTCAAATTTGCTTTGTTCTCTTGCATTTTGTTTTTACATTTTATGTCCTTTTAAATGAGGACGTTATTTTGTGTTATAGTTCATTGTTCATATTCAAACAATGCTCTTAGATAAAAGACTTGACACAGTGTTCAGAAAACTGAAATATTAATTTTCAACTTGGATTTGATGGATACATATATATATATATATATATATATATATTTCACAAAGTTTGTACCAGCTAACAATAGAAATAATTTTGAATAATTTTGATTGATTGTGCCTGAGGACATAGGGTGAAACGTATAGCGGTTGTTATTCGGCTGGAGCCGACTTCCACGTTGTTTGAAATTACAGCGTTTTGAATACCCTCAACCCAGAAGCAAAATTCGGCATTCTCCCTATGCGTACCTAAGATGTTTACAGACAAGACCGGAGAGCGGTGCTTATGAGTGACACAGGGTGAAGGTACTACGGTATCCAGAATACAGGTAACACTGGGAAACGCATGTGGTTTTTACCTGTTTGACATGGAGAAGGTCGCTGTATGAGAATCGTCAGTGTCAATTCCCTGCTGAACTGTACATATTGTCCCATTAGCATTTGCTCAGCTTACTTTGCTGTTGGAGTGAGTGGCTGGGACAGAATGCAGGGTTGACTGGCAACATTTATGCCCCTGTAAGTGTCTATAAGCCTGCTTGAATTGAATCTATCCTGTCGCATAGGGAGCGAAACAGGAGGATCCAGCGTGTTGGGGTATTTGAATTTCCAACTGATGTCTATATCAAAGAATTTATACTTTGGAACTGTTTTCTAACTAGTCACGGACGATTTTTTTGATTATTGGGGATCCCTGATTGCTTGCTTGGGTAACGAATGAAGTGCATATGCCAATTTCCTTAGACCATTTATCATGTGGTTTGTTTATTTAGTTGTTTTTTTTGCCCATTGCCTTTTAAGGGCAATGCCCATACAAATGCCCCTTTAGGCTTAGTTTAGGTTTTCTCTTGCAAGGTGTATCCAGTCCACAGATTCATCCTTTTCTTGTGGGATATTCTCATTCCCTACAGGAAGTAGCAAAGAGAGCACACAGCAAAGCTGTCCATATAGCTCCCCCTCTAGCTCCACCCCAGTCACTCTCTTTGCTGGCTCTAAGCACTAGGGTCTCTCTCAGGAGTGTAAAGTGAATGTGGTGTTAGAGGTTCCGTTTGAACCTTTACATTCCATAGACATTAAGTTGTTATATTGTAAAGTTTTATTTTTGATAGCTATCTCTTCTGCTCGAAGAGTTTCAGAATTATCTGCCTTACAGTGTGATTCACCTTACCTGGTGTTCCACGCAGATAAGGTAGTTTTGCATACCAAGCCTGGTTTTCTTTCTAAAGTTGTTTCTAACAAGAATATTAACCGGGAAATAGTTGTTCCTTCTCTGTGTCCTAATCCATCTTTGAAGAAGGAACGGCTATTACACAATCTTGATGTAGTTCGTGCTTTAAAGTTCTATTTACAAGCAACTAAGGATTTCAAACAAACATCTTCCTTGTTTGTTATCTATTCTGGTAAGAGGAGAGGTCAGAAAGCGACTGCTAACTCTCTTTCCTTTTGGCTGAAAAGCATCATCCGTTTGGCCTATGAGACTGCTGGCCAGCAGCCTCCTGAAAGAATTACTGCTCATTCTACTAGAGCAGTGGCTTCCACATGGGCTTTCAAAAATGAGGCTTCTGTTGAACAGATTTGTAAGGCAGCGACTTGGTCTTCACTGCATACTTTTGCCAAATTTTACAAATTCAATACTTTTGCTTCTTCGGAGGTTCCCTCCCTTCATCCGTGTCCTAAAGCTTTGGTATCCCACAAGTAAAGGATGAATCCGTGGACTGGATACACTTTGCAAGAGAAAACAGAATTTATGCTTACCTGATAAATTACTTTCTCTTGCGGCGTATCCAGTCCACGGCCCGTCCTGGCATTTAAGTCAGGTAAAAAAATTTTTGTTTAAACTACAGTCACCACTGCACCCTATGGTTTCTCCTTTTTCTTCCTAACCTTTGGTCGAATGACTGGGGGGTGGAGCTAGAGGGGGAGCTATATGGACAGCTTTGCTGTGTGCACTCTTTGCTACTTCCTGTAGGGAATGAGAATATCCCACAAGAAAAGGATGAATACGTGGACTGGATACACCGCAAGAGAAAGTAATTTATCAGGTAAGCATAAATTCTGTTTTTTAGTGTTAGTTTTTTTTATTTTGGGGGGTTTGGTGGGTGGGTTTTTTTTACTGTTAGGGAGTAATTGGTCATTTGTCTAGGTAAAAGATCTGTCTTACTTAGGGCAATGCCCTACAAAAGCACTTTAAAAGGCTATTGGTAGTTTAGTATTAGATTAGGGGATGTTTTTATTTTGGGGGGAATTTTTATTTTTATAGGGGTATAATTTAAGGTTTACATTTTTTTATTTTGGATAGCTTTGTTTATTTTTTTCTGTAATTTTACATTTTTAATTTTTTGCAATATTAGCTTTGGTTTTTTTTTGTTTGTTTTTTTAAATAGACTCCCCTCTGGGCAGGCTTATCGCCTAGTTCATTATAAAACAACTTTTTTTTACTGTTCCTGCTGCATGATATAGAAAGGAGTGCAGGAGGCTATTTGCATCTTAATCTAAATTGACTTTAACAATCCATTTAAAAAATCTGCTATGTAAGTAAGTAAAACCCCTCAAAATAAGTAAACTATATACCAGGAAAATCTGATTACATTAGCCGAAAACCTTTTACAGTGTTATAAGCACCCACCTTATACACAAATGAACACTCTGATGTCTGTGTTCAAAAGGCCATTAAATACTTCTTGTTTTTGTGCTTGTTTTGTCCTACGCTCCCTAGAGAAGCCTGAAAGTAAATTCCTTAACCTAGTTTTTTAAAATGCAGCCAGCTATTGATTTGCAGGTTACAGAATTATAGTTTTTGGCCTCACTTGGGAGTGTGGGACTACCATAATTTTGCTTACACAAAATCATTTAATGTTCTTTTAAGTTAACAACCTGCTTAATTTTTTTTTTTTTAAAAAAAGAGTGATTTGAGCTATAAACTATGTTTATTAACGTGAACTTATTATCAGCTAGATTACGGGTTATGCGCGCAAAAGGGAAATTAAGGAAAGCAACAAAATTTGCGTTATTTAACCCACTATAGCGCAGCCATTACATGTTTTCAAACAGCCGGCTTGTGCGTGCAATATGGTGCTTTTAAGCTTCATACCGCACAAAATACCAGTGCTGTTTTGACGTGCTCGTGCACGCTTTACCCATAGACATCAATGGGAGAGCGGGTCAGAAAAAAACCTAACACCTGCATTCGCAGAATAAAAAGCTCCGTAACGCAGTCCCATTGATGTCCATGGGGAAAATAAAAGCTACGTTTAAACACCTTAACATAAACCCCACATCTAAACATTCCTAATCTGCCGCCCCCGACATCGCCACCAACTACATAATGTTATTAACCCCTAATCTGCCACTCCCGATATCGCCGCCACCTAAATAAAACTATTAACCCCTAATCTGCCACTCACAATGATGCCGCAACTATACTAAAGTTATTAACCCATATTCCCCTGCACCCCAACATCGCCTACACTATAATAAATCTATTAACCCCTATTCCGCCGCTCCCCGACATTGCCGCAACTAAATAAAGTTATTTACCTCCTAAATCTCTGGCCTCCCACTAAATAAACCTATTAACCCCTAAACAGCCAGCCCCCCCATCGCAACAACCTAAATTAAACTATATTAACCCCTAAACCTAACGTAACCCTAAGCCTAACCCTAACACCCCCTAACTATAACATAATTAAAATAGAGCTAAATTAAACTTACAATTATTAACTAAATAATTCCTATTTAAAACTAAATACTTACCTGTGAAATAAAACCTAAGCTAGCTACAATATAATATTTATATTGTAGATAGCTTAGGTTTTATTTTTTATTTCATAGGTAAGTTTGTATTTATTTTAACTAGGTAGACTAGTTAGTAAATAGTTATTAACTATTTACTATCTACCTAGTTAAAATAAATACAAACTTACCTATGAAATAAAACCTAACATTACAGAAATAAAAACCTAACTTAACAAAAAAAGGGCCTTTAGTAGGACATTGCCCTAAAATTAACAGCTCTTTTGCGAGAAAATTAAACACCCCCTAACAGTATACAAACCCCCAACCCCAAAATAAAAATAAAGTTAAACTTAATCTACCCATTGCCCTGAAAAGGGCATTTGTATAGGCATTACCCTTAAAAGGGTGTTTAGCTCTTTTGTGAAATGCACAAGCCCTAATATAAAAATAAAAACCCACCCCAAAACGAAAAAAATACATTACACAAAATAACACTGTGACGGATACCCCGACTGGGTAGCTCCGCCAAACGGGTCCTGCTTCCTCCCTGCCAACTGCAGCTATGTAGCTGGCAAGTGACCATAGCCTGTAGCCACCCCTGATGTCCGACAGCACCAGTATTCAGGGTCCCACCCTGTGGCAGACTCTGGCTACCCAGACTATGTTTCTCTGCTAGAGGGTCCTTCCTCTGCCTGGAACAGGCTGCTATGTAGCCCAGGAAAATGATTTTAGCAGGAGCCCACCCAAATAACTAGACATACTAGCATTCAGGTGAAATAGGAACTGATTTTATTGTAAAACATGCACTCCTTTTATACACAAAGCTCATCTTGATAAGACACTGGACAATCCCACAATTTTCCGCCATTCCCGCCCCTCCAGACAGACCGGCGCCTCCATAGCAGACATCGTCCCACAGAATCTTAGGACCCAGGTGTGACGGTTTTGGGGTGATCCCGGGGGAGCGGCAGCAATTCCAGGGTATCATACAGCCCGTTGACGTTATGGGGGTAGGGGTGTCCAAAACCCCTGGTTTCCAAAGGAGCTCCCCTCCGGTAATCCCCCCACCTCTTGTCCTCCCTAGGGGCTACCAATCCCCAAAAGAGCTGCGCTTCGGGGCAAAGGGCCACTGGAGCGACCCGGCCAGCCTGAGAGGGGTTAGGCGGGTGTTGGTTGTAAGGCGGCCGACCGGGAGTTCCAGGAGCCCAGGCAGCCTAGAAGGGATTTTCCCGGTCATAGATCAGCTCCTCCATGACCAAGTGTACACAGCAAAACAACACATAGCACGCATCTGGGAGATCCCATAAGCCATGAAATGGCCAAATCTAATATAACAGGGAGTGAGCCATGTAGTAGGGGGTGGGGGGTAGTCTTAGCTGTCTGGTATCTGTGACAAACACATTTTTAAAAATAATAACAATTATTCCTATTCTAATACCCATTTAAAAAAAAAAACACCCCAAAATAAAAAACCTAATCTAGAATAAACTACCAATAGCCCTTAAAGAGAATGTACATTTTGATGCTAGAGTGCCTGGTTTTTAAAAATTCAATTAAAAGCAGGGGCACTTTAATTCATAAAAATTTACATTTCACTCGTGTTGTGAAAAAATACTTACCTTTAAACTTTCACAGCCGGTCCAGCTTCCTCCACCCTTCGCAAAGCCTCTTCCTAGGTCTAAAATGAGGAATCCGGCTTCCTCCAATCACGGCTTCGAATCAGACACTGATTCCCCCTGTTTAAATCAGCCAATAGAATTTCATTAGCTCTTATCCTATTGGCTGATTTGAATTTCCAAAATCAAATCAGCCAATAGGAATGCAAGGGACGCCATCTTGAATCACATACCTTGCATTGAAGATTCAGTATACGGCGGCGACCATATGATGAGGAGGGTCCGTGTAGGATGTCTTCAGGATGGACCCGCTCCACACCGCCGGGATGAAGATAGAAGAGGCCGTCTGGATGAAGACTTCTCGGCGCCTGGATGAGGATAGAAGAGGCCGTCTGGATGAAGACTTCTCGCCGCCTGGATGAAAAACTCGCTGCCTGAATGAAGATCGTTCAAGCGGGACTTCAAAAACTGTAAGTGGATTTTCGGGGGTAAGTGTTTGGTTTTTTTAAGGGTTTTTTTGGGTGGGTTTTTTTTTTAGTTTAGGGTTTGGGCTTTCGTAAAAGAGCTAAAAGCCCTTTTCAGGGCAAAGCAAAATAGCTCAATGCCCTTTTAAGGGCAATGCTCATACAAATGCCCTTTTCAGGACAATGGGTATCATTAGGTTTTTGTAAGGTTTTTTATTTTGGGGGATTGGTTGGGTGTTGGGTTTTACTGTTAGGGGGGTCTTTGTATTTTTTTTTTACAGGTAAAAGAGCTGTTTAACTTAGAGCAATGACCTACAAAAGGCCCTTTTAAGGGCTATTGGTAGTTTATTGTAGGCTAGGTTTTTTTTTTTTTTTTGGGTGGGCTTTTTTTTGTTGATAGGGCTATTAGATTAGGTGTAATTCTTTTTTATTTTTGATAATTTCGTTTGTTATTTTTCGTAATTTAGTGTGTTCTTTTTTTTAATTTAGTCTTTTATATTTTTTGTAATTAGTTTGTCATTTTTATAGTAGTGTTAAGATTTTTTTTAATGTGTATTTTAGTTTAATTGGTAGTTAGTTTAATTTTAGTTTAATAGTTATATTAGTTTAATTGTTAGTTTAAACTTAGTTTTTTTAATTTGACAGGTAAGTTTTAATTTAAGATAGGGAAATTTTAATATAAAGTTAGGGGGGCGTTAGGTTTAGGGGTTACTAGTTTAAATTAGTTTATTGCGATGTGGTGGGTTTCTGGTTTAGGGGTTAATAGTTTAATTTAGTATATTTCGTTGTGGGGGGCTTGCGGTTAAGGGGTTAATGGGTTTATTATAGTGGCAGCAGTGCAGGGCTTAATAAATTTAGTATAGTGGGGGCGATGTGGGCGGACAGAAGATTAGGGGTTAATAATATTTAAATAGTGTTGGCGATGCGGGAGGGCAGTGGTTTAGGTGTTAATAAGTTTATGATAGTGGCGACGATGTCTGGGAGTGGCAGAATAGGGGTTAATAAGTTTATTATAGTGTTTGCGATGCGGGGGCCCTCGGTTTAGGGGTTAATAGATAGTTTATGGGTGTTTAGTGCACTTTGTAACACTTTAGTTACGAGTTTTATGTAACAGTTTTGTAGCGTAAAACTCATAACTACTGCTTTTATATTGTGAAACGGATCTTGTCGGTATAGGCTGCAACACAAGTTTTTTTAGCATTACCGAAAAACTTGTAATCGCTGCGCCATGGAAGTCCCATCAAAAAAACGTAATTTTTACGTGTGCGTGACTGACGTTGCATTACAGGCTAAAAGGCATGCGGAACAGCTATACCAACAAGACTTGTAATGACTGCTGTGCTGTTTTAACGCTGAAATGGAAATTTTTTCCAGCGTTAAAACACGAACCTACAAATCGTAACCTAGGTGTATGTTAATAAACATCATTGTTTATAGCTCAAATCACTCTTTATTTAAATAAATGTTATCGTAAACATTAAAAAAAACAAGAAATACTGCTTGATAAAGTAAAAACTAATTTTCAATTGTTAAGGTTGATAAATAAATAAAAATATATAAAAAAAAGTGTTAACATCAGGAGCATAACTGCTAGAAGGGTTTTCTGATGGTATGGGATACTACTACAAATACTAATGTAAGATATATGGAGTGTTTATATGCCTCAAATGCATTTAAAAACCTTGTGATAAATGGGTTACTACTGGGTTTTCTAATGGACTGGAATGGCTTCAAATCTGAAAACCAATACGGTCCACTTTACATAGAAATTCTGATTGAAACAGCTGCCCATACATCAAGAATTGGTGCTATATACAATAAACATACCTTATCTACTGCACCTCTTACAAGTATGTCAAAATAACGTGCATGCTTCAGGTGAGCATGTAATAAGACACTTTTAAAATCACTTTTATTTTAAAATGTACTTTGTCTCTTGGTATCCTTTGTAAAAAAAGAATATGCACATATCTTACATACACGCTGTATGACTACACTTCTGTCTTTTTTTAAATCACCTTCTGTGTACAGTTAGCTCCCAGTAGTGCACTGCTGCTCTGTTCACTAACATACAGCAAAATTAATTTTGTGCAGTCTTTAACTTAACCCCTTGGGTGTCATAGATAGTGTTACAACCCTATCTACCATATACAGTTGTTATTGTATAGCATTTCATTATATTTCATTACTATGTGCAATTTTAGAAACATATCCACATATAATTGAAAAAGAAAAAAAATACCTTGTTTACCAGTGAATTCACAGGTTTATTTACGGACACTGATATCTGGCTCATGTTAATTTCCTCACCAATCTTCTGTGATGTCATCGTGCTTTTAACTTTTCATTAATACTTAAATGAAAGACAAAATCAAAATAAAAGGATCATTTTATGCAATCTTAATAGTGTATAATAGTTTTACTAAGAGAAACACATTTATAAAGAGTATGTTGTATTGTGCATTCTAATATTTAACAACAGCATTTCTTAAAAAAAAAAAGTGTCCAGCAGCAAATATTTGCTTATATACAATGGATTTCAAATTTAATATAAAGCTCTCTTGCAATATAAATATATTTAAAAACCTGCTTCATTTAAAGGATATAACTGCTTCAGTGATCATTTTTAACATGCACCAATAATTGTTTATTTATAAAATATTTTACCAGGAAGGATACATTGAGATTTCTCTCGTTTTCAAGTATGTCCTGGGTCCACAAAACATTGCATTAATACAATAGGGCACAATAAAATACAAAAAAAAACACTCCAGATTACGAGTTTTGCGTTATGGTTGCTCGCTAATAACTTGCAAGTTATTTTCACCGCTCACCTTTAATAGCGCTGCTATTACAGGTTTGCCAAAAAACAGCTTGTGCAGGCGATATGGTTGCGTTGCGCTCCATACCGCACCCAAATACAATCAGTGTTTTGACGTGCTCGTGCATGATTTCCCCATAGACATCAATGGGGAAAGCAGGCTAAAAAAAAGCCTAACACCTGCAATCGCGGAGCGTAAAGCTCCGTAACGCAGCCCCATTGATGTCTATGGGGGGAAAAAAAGTATGTTTAAACCTAACACCCTAACATAAACCCCGAGTCTAAACACACCTAATCTGCTGCCCCCGACATCGTCGACACCTGCATTACACTTATTAACCCCAAATCTGCCACCCCCAATGTCGCCGCCACCTACCGACACTTATTAACCTCTAATCTGCCGCCCCCAATGTCGCCGCCACCACTATACTAAAGTTATTAACCCCTAAACCTCTGGCCTCCCACATCACTAACACAAAATAAATATATTAACCCCTAACGTACCCCTAACGTAACCCTAAGTCTAACGTAACCCTAACACCCCCTAACTTTAATATAATTAAAATAATTCTAAATAAAACTTAACATTAATAACTAAATAATTCCTTTTTAAAACTAAATACTTACCTGTAAAATAAACCCTAAGCTAGCTACTATATAACTAATAGTTCAATTGTATCTATCTTAGGTTTTATTTTAATTTCACAGCTAAGTTTGTATTTATTTTAACTAGGTAGACTAGTTAGTAAATAGTTATTAACTATTTACTAGCTACCTAGTTAAAAGAAATACAAATTTACCAATACAAATTTACCTGTAAAATAAAACCTAACTTGCCTTTTACTAACACCTAACACTACAATAAAATTAAATAAATTAACAATACATTTATCTAAATTACAAAAATATAAACACTAAATTACACAAAATAAAAAACAAAATTATCAAAAATAAAAAAAGAAATTATCAAAAATAAAAATTACTCCTAATCTAACAGCCCTATCAAAATACAAAAGTCCCCCCAAAATACAAAAACCCTAGCCTACACTAAACTGCCAATGGCACTTAAAAGGGCCTTTTGCAGGGCATTGCCCCAAAGAAATCAGCTCTTTTACCTGTAAATAAAAATACAAACAACCACCAACAGTAAAACCCACCACCCACACAACCAAACCCCCCAAATAAAATCCTATCTAAATAAACCTAAGCTAACCATTGCCCTGAAAAGGGCATTTGGATGGGCATTTAGCTCTTTTACATTGCCCAAAACCCTAAGCTAAAAATAAAACCCACCCAATAAACCCTTAAAAAAAACCTAACACTAACCCCCGACGATCCACTTACAGTTTTAGAAGACCGGACATCCACCCTCATCCAGGCGGCAGAAGTCTTCATCCAAGTGGGCAGAAGTACTCATCAAGGCCGGCAGAAGTCTTCATTCAAGCGGGCAGAAGTTTTCATCCAGACGGCATCTTCTATCTTCATCCATCCGGCGCGGAGCGTGTCCATCTTCAAGACATCCGGCGTGGAGCGGGTCCATCTTCAAGACAATTTTAAAATAAGTTGTGGCCACAACTGTATGAATAAATGTTAATGGAATGTTCCAAAATGTATAAAAAATCCGGATAAAATGTATATCTGTGTAATTGCAACAATTGTTCCAAAACTTAATACTTGCTGTATTCTGCAAAATTTTAATTGTGTTAAATTGTCTTTGTAAGTTCAAAGTATATGATCCCTGTTATATAACAATCAAAAATTGCTGCAAAGTACCTCTGTACAGGACGGCGTTCTCCAACCGTTATTTAGCTCAACTCGTATCAGCTAGTTTGTTTGCAAAGTCTCAACTTCCTTTTGCAAACAAACTAGCTGAAACTAATTCAGCTTAACCCAGGACAAAGACAAGTTTTTTACTACAGAGTTCCCTGAATACGGCTGATGATCGGCATTAACTGCTGTGACCGCAATTCAAAAGAGCTGATACAAGTTCAGCTGAAATTAACACAAACAGAACTTAACCTGCAGTTTCCAAGATACCCGGTTACTAAAGTGGAAGGCTCAGGTACGACTCAGACAAGGTAGTTACCCTCTGATTGCAGCTAAGTGGATGCTAACAACTGACTGCCGAAGCAGCAGAGGTAAGAGCCCCCTTTATGTAAACTGTGTGGTTAGAAAGTTGCAGTGAGCACAGAAACCAAGACTAACGGATTTACATCCACCTTAAGTGAAATTGAAATAATAACTACCTAAGACATTGTAGCAGGTTTAAGGGTGCACACCGCAAATTGTGAATAACATATAAATTGCCTCTCTACCTTGACCGAACTTTGAAACAAGGATCTGTAAGCTGATTGGCTATCCCACTGTCACAGCTTGATTGAGCTAAATAACGGCTGGAGAACGCCGTCCTGTACAGTGGTACTTTGCAGCAATTTTTGATTGTTATATAACAGGGATCATATACTTTGAACTTACAAATACAATTTAACACAATTAAAATTTTGCAGAATACAGCAAGTATTAAGTTTTGGAACAATTGTTGCAATTACACAGATATACATTTTATCCGGATTTTGTATACATTTTGGAACATTCCATTAACATTTATTCATACAGTTGTGGCCACAACTTATTTTAAAATTGTGTGATTATATTTTATTTAATGCATTTATGAATTACATTTTTTTATATATATATTCTACCAGGTGATTAAGTATTTATATATAAATTTTACGAAATCATATATATATATTTTTATTAAACAAATACCAGTTTAGCCCACCATTCGTCAGCAGCCTGGGTGCAAGGATGTGATAGCATAAAGTAACCAGAGATGCACTCACAGATCTTTTCAACAATAGTTTTAATGTGGAACGTTTTCGGGGTTTAACACCCCTTCATCAGCATACAACAGTGCAATAAAACAACCCTTTTATAGTGTATATATAAAAGTGAACAAACACAAACCTCACTCCTCCAAAATTGCGCCAAAAGATTCGTCAGTGGAACGCAAAGTGCCTTCCACGGTCAGTGCCAAAACCGGAAGTTCAATGACATCACTTCCGGTTTTCGCCGAAATTGTTATACAAACAACAACAGTGTAAGAAATTGTCATCAAACATCACTCTAACCAAGTTTATCCTGTGACTTGTAAAAAGTAGTGATCACACAAGTGTGTGTAATTAACAGTTATATTGTGACAAATATTATTGTGTAAAAAATTGTTGGTCAAATGTGACTCTGTTACCATGGCAACCGCTGTCATGGACACCAATATTGTTACTAATTCTTTAATGGAATGAGCCTCACACACTATAGTAACTGTGTTCGCATTAAAGGAGAAACCCATAAGACAGCCTGGAGAGTTCGGATGGCATTTTGTTCATCCCTAGATAAATTATGTTTCCACAGAGTTTCCGTTCTTTCAATATCAAGATCTTGGGAAACTAATCTGAGAAACATTTTAGTACTGGGGCTGCTATTGGCAGGTTCAAATGAGCTTGGAAGCTTACATTTGAGTTCAACCTGGGTTTTCACACATGAGGAATCTTTGTTCTGAAAAAAATCCCTGATCTTAAGAGATCTGTTAAGTTTATACAAGTCTAGTTTTAAATCAAATTCAGATACGGGTACACTAGGCACAAATGATAATCCTCTATTTAGCACTTTGCATTCACTCTCAGTGAGGATATGCATGCTTAAATTAATGATTATGTCCTCTGTCGTGGGGGTCTGGGAGGCCTGTGTCTGATACCCCGCCCTCCTAATATGGGGTCTGTTGTGCCTCCCCCTCCCCGGGATCGTGTAGTCACCCCTAAAAACCATCTATTATATTATGGGACACTCTGTAAACTATATACATATGTCTGTATACCCAGTGGTGTACGCCTCTACATTGTGTTTATTCATACTAGGATTTAGGACCTAGTGATATATATATATATATATATACACTTTGCTTAGCTATGCAAAGAGGGTCTGTTATGCAATAACTGATCGTTGAAACGATAGGTCTTGTTGTTATCACATAATGACTATCCCCCTATTATTTATCCATGTTACCAGATTGGTTGCCTTTAAATTTGGATAGCCATCTAACTGCAGTTATGTTTATTAGAACACCTTAGAGACAATCGAATTGTCATTAATAGCAATATGTTGTAGCCCAATTATGTTTTTAATTTTTAATTCTTAAATTTTGTTACTTCACTACTAGGATTAATAATCCAAGCTAGTAATTGTTCTGTTTTATTTTATAGTCTAAAGTGGTCTCACATATCTAAGAATATCTTATGGGTTTCACCTTTAATGCGAACACAGTTACTATAGTGTGTGAGGCTCATTCCATTAAAGAATTAGTAACAATATTGGTGTCCATGACAGCGGTTGCCATGGTAACAGAGTGACATTTGACCAACAATTTTTTACACAATAATATTTGTCACAATATAACTGTTAATTACACACACTCGTTTGATCACTACTTTTTACAAGTCACAGGATAAACTTGGTTAGAGTGATGTTTGATGACAATTTCTTACACTGTTGTTGTTTGTATAACAATTTCGGCGAAAACCGGAAGTGATGTCATTGAACTTCCGGTTTCGGCACTGACCGTGGAACGCACTTTGCGTTCCACTGACGAATCTTTTGGCGCAATTTTGGAGGAGTGAGGTTTGTGTTTGTTCACTTTTATGTATACACTATAAAAGGGTTGTTTTATTGCACTGTTGTATGCTGAAAAAGGGGTGTTAAACCCCGAAAACGTTCCACATTAAAACTATTGTTGAAAAGACTGTGAGTGCATCTCTGGTTACTGTATATATATAAATATATATTGTGTAGCTACACTGTTGGTATAATTCTAATTGATTATATATAAACGTTTGACCTTCAGCCCTAATAGTTTTTTGGGCGCAACTCTCTATATATCCTTTATTGAATTTCTCTCATAATTTGAATGTGTTTGAGGGGATAACGTTCTGTTTTGAGTGTGCATTGAAGGTACCTACTACAGTGAGATCTAGAGGAACCATTTTTATGATTTTTAAGAATGCAGGCTATGATTACAGCAAACTGCCGAAACGCGTAAGGTAAATTTGTATTTATTTTAACTAGGTAGCTAGTAAATAGTTAACTATTTACTAACTAGTCTACCTAGTTAAAATAAATACAGGTGGCCCTCGTTTTACAACGGTTCAATTTACACCGTTTCAGAATAACAACCTTTTTTCCAGTCATGTGCCTGCTATTGAAAAGCATTGAGAAGCAGTGCATTGATTAAAATAGCCAGTAGGTGGAGCTGTCCGCTTGTGTTGCAGCAAAGCCAAGCAAGCTGAAATTAATCAGTTTAACCAGACCTGAGCTATCGAGCAGATTTCAAAGGAACAAGATCTTCATGTCTATAAATCAGTCCAGATTGGAATTCATAGAAAGAACTGTTTGCAGAAAAATGCAAGTGAAGTTTGTGTTGTGTGATTATTTTATTAGGTTTATAATGCTGTTTAGCAAATGTTTTTTTTTTCATTTAACTTAGTTTAATTATATATTCTGTGTTGTGTAATTATTTTATTAGGTTTATAATGCTGTTTAGCATTTAAAGTCTTCATTTCAAAGCTTTAAAAATGTTTTAGGTGTTACTTATGACAATTTTGAGAGGGGCCTGGAACCTATCTCCCTCACTTCCAATTGACTTACATTATAAACTTGGTTTCAATTTACAACGGTTTCGATTTACAACCATTCCTTCTGGAACCTAACCCCGGTGTAAACTGAGTGCTACCTGTACAAACTTAGCTGTGAAATAAAAATAAAACCTAAGATAGCTACAATGTAACTATTAATTATATTGTAGCTAGCTTAGGGTTTATTTTACAGGTAAGTAAGTGTTTAGTTTTAAATAGGAATTAGTTAGTTATTAATAGTAAGTTTTATTTAGATTTATTTGAATTATATTTAAGTTAGGGGATGTTAGGGTTAGGGTTAAGTTAGGGTTAGGTTTAGGGGTTAATAGGTTTATTATATCGGCGGAGTGGGCGGACGGCAGATTAGGGGTTAATTATATTTAAATAGTGTTTTTGATGCGGGAGGGCGGCGGTTTAGGGGTTAATCATTTTATTATAGTGGTGACACTGTCGGGGAGTGGCGGAATAGGGGCTAATACATTTTTTAAGTGGCGGCGATGTCCGGAGCGGCAGATTAGGTGTTAATCATTTTATTTTAGTGTTTGCGATGCGGGAGGGCCTCGGTTTAGGGGTTAATAGGTAGTTTATAGGTGTTAGTGCACTTTTTAACACTTTAGTTATGAGTTTTATGCCACAGTTTTGTAATGTAAAACTCATAACTACTGCCTTTAGATTGCGGTACGAATCTGGTCAGTATAGGCTGTACCGCTCACTTTTTGGCCTCCCAGGCAAAACTCGTAATACCGGCGCTATGGAAGTCCCATTGAAAAAGGACTTAAAGTGCGGTACTGACGTTGCGTGACGGCCAAATAAAAGTGTGCGGTACAGCTATACCTGCAAGACTTGTAATAGCAGCGGTAGGGAAAAAGCAGCGTTATGAAGCATAACGCTGCTTTTTCACTCATAACGCCAAACTCGTAATCTAGCTATTAATACATAATATATGCAAAATTTAACATAGAACAGGTAGGAAATATATAATCAACCATGACAGGTGTATTCTGTTTTGAGATATGTAGAGAGGGATCTCTTAAAGGATTTTAGGCTTGGGGAAGGTATGCAAGTATGGAGGTCGTTCCATAATTGTGGTGCTCTGTAGGGAAAGGATCGAGCTGCTTTCTTTTTGTATTGAGGCATGAAGGTTAGCTGTATACATATGCATCCTCTATCCAACAAACTCCACACCAGAGGCCCTGACATGGAACTTCAAACATAACACATTAAGCAGGGGGGGGGGGGATAGAAATCAATTATTTATAATCGGATTTTTTTTTTTATGTAAATCAGATTTTTTTTATTTAAATTGGATTTTTTAAAATAAATTAAATAAAGATAGTTTCTATTTAGGAGTATTTTGGACAACTTTTCTTTCTTGAAGATATCATCACATTATTGGTTTTGTAGTTCTCAAAACTGTGAATTTGTGTCTGCAGAAATAACACGCGCCTTCTTCACAGCAAAATGTTATAAGATGAACATACAGAGTTGATAAATAGACCTCAAAGGGACATAATCATGAAAGATAACTTTTGGGTTTTAGATACAGCATGCAATTATCAGATTTGCTTCATTCTATTGGAATCCTTTGTTGAAGGAGAACAATGCTCTACTGGGGCCTAGCTGAATACATTCAGTAAGACAGTGACAAGCAGCTAGCTCACAGTAGTGTATTGCTTCTGAGCCTACCTATGCAGGCATTCCAACAATGGATACCAAGAGAACAAAGGAAATTAGATAAAAGAAGTCAATAGGAAAATTGTTAAAAATTGCATGTTCTTTCTGAATCATGAAAGTTTAATTTTGACTTCACTGTCCCTTTAATGCCATTGCTCCCCTGCAAATCTATGTACACAGAATCAACCCATACTAAGTTTCTACAATCTGTTTAAATAGAAACTAGATCTGTACAATGACCTAAGTGGGAGGAGGGAGTGGCAAGCATTGAAAATTAAATATGTTATTGTTTTAGTTAAATAAAACTATTTCAATTATTATTAATGTAAACATTAGTTTTCTCCTTCCAATAAAGTAGAAGTGAAAAGTTGATCAAATATGAATGATTAATCTATTAAACTGGAGATAGTTCACCTCCAAATAATTTTGTTCATTTCAATGATCTATCTATGCATATCTAATGATATTTAACCAAATCAGTAATGTTCTGATATAACTGGAAAAAATCATCTGAAAACGTATTATTATTCTAAAAATGAAAACCATGATTTAAATCAATTTAACCTCCTCACCTAAAGAGATGTATATATACACGTTGTGTGGTATTTTGTCTTTCGTACCGCACAACGTATATATATATAGTCGGAGCTTAGGCTCCAGCAGTCTCAGCTGTTAAAGTGATTTTTCAAATAGTTTTCTTAAAACTGGCTGATTGGAACAGCCAATAGAATGCGAGCTCAATCCTATTGGCTGATTGGATCAGCCAATAGGATTGAAGTTCAATCCTATTGGCTGATTGCATCAGCTAATAGGATTTTTCCTACCTTAATTCCGATTGGCTGATAGAATTCTATGTAGGGTAGGGTTTTTTTTTATTTTGGGGGGCTTTTTTATTTTGTTAGGGGGATTAGATTAGGTGCAATTAGTTTAAAAATCTTGTAATTTGTTTATTATTTTCTGTAATTTAGTGTTTGTTTTTTTTTGTACTTTAGATAATTTTATTCAATTGTATTTAATTTAGGGAATTAATTTAATTATAGTGTAGTGTTAAGTGTAATTGTAACGTAGGTTAGGTTTTATTTTACAGGTAATTTTGTACTTATTTTAGCTAGGTAGTTATTAAATAGTTAATAACTATTTAATAACTATTGTAGCTAGTTAAAATAAATACAAACTTGCCTGTAAAATAAAAATAAAACCTAAGATAGCTATAATGTAACTATTAGTTATATTGTAGCTAGTTTAGGGTTTATTTTATAGGTATAGTATTTAGTTTTAAATAGAAATAATTTATTTAATGCTAGGAATATTTATTTAGATTTATTTAAATTATATTTAAGTTAGGGGGTGTTAGGGTTAGACTTAGGTTTAGGGGTTAATAACTTTAATATAGTGGCGGCGACATTGGGGGCAGCAGATTAAGGGTTAATAAATGTAGGTAGGTGGCGGAGGTGTCGAGGCGGCATATTAGGGGTTAATAAGTATAATGTAGGTGGCAGCAGTGTAGGGGGCAGATTAGGGGTTTAATAAGTATAATGTAGGTGGCGGCGGTGTAGGGGGGCAGATTAGGGGTTAATAACTTTATGTAGGTGGCGGGGCTGCAGATTAGGGGTTTAATAAGTATAATGTAGGTGGCGGCGGTGGCGGGGCGGCAGATTAGGGGTTAATAAATATAATGTAGGTGGAGGCGGTGTAGGGGGGGAAGATTAGGGGTTAATAACTTTATGTAGGTGGCGGCGGTGTAGGGGGCAGATTAGGGGTTAATAAGTATAATGTAGGTGGCGGTGGGCTACGGGAGCGGCAGTTTAGGGGTTAAACACTTTATTTAGTTGCGGCGGGGTCCGTGAGTAGCGGTTTAGGGGTTAATACATTTATTAGAGTTGCGGCGGGGTCCGGGAGCGGCGGTATAGGGGGTAAACAGTATAGTATAGTGTGGGTGTTTAGTGACAGGGTACCAATAAAGCTGTGAAAAAGCCGAAGAGCAGCGAGATCGATGACTGTTAGTTAACAACAGTCCGCTGCTCATCGCCCCCTACTTGGTGCACGGCTTTTTGACAGCTTTTTTGGTAATTATGGAGAATGTATTCAGGTCTGCGGCAGCGATGTTAGGCGATCTTAGGCAAGCGTATTGGTGCCGTCGAATGCAAGTAAGTTGACGGCTTGATACATAGATGCCATTATCTCATCTACGCTGGTACAAATTTACTCACTGTTAACACATGTAGGAGTTTACAGTTTACATGCTGAATTGGTCATTTGATATTACCAGAAACTGTGAAATGATTAAAGGGATACTGAACCCAATTTTTTTTTTCATGATTCAGATAGGGCATGCATTTTTAAGCAACTTTCTAATTTACTCCTATTATCAATTTTTCTTCGTTCTCTTGCTATCTTTATTTGAAAAAGAAGGCATCTAAGCTAAGGAGCCAGCCAATTTTGGTTCAGAACACTGGACATCACTTGTTTATTGGTGGGTGAATTCATCCACTAATCAGCAAGAACAGCCCAGGTTGTTCATCAAAAATGGGCCGGCTTCTAAACTTACATTCTTGCTTTTCAAATAAAGATACCAAGAGAATGAAGAAAAAATGATAATAGGAGTAAATTAGAAAGTTGCCTAAAATTGCATGCTCTATCTGAATCACAAAATAAAAAATGTGGATTCTGTATCCCTTCAAGCTGTAGTAAAAAAAAAAAAAAAAAGTCAATAAATAAAACAATATTATCTAAAATATGTGGGTAGTAAGTGATTTGTGAAAGATGTATTAAAAAACAACATATTGGCACAGTGCAGTACAACATTCAAGCATATCAATGATGGAAAAAGTCCCATTTACTTTAAAGCTGTAAATAAATATTATAGAGTTATGGTTTAGAATGTTCACATTCATGAACTGGCTAATAAAATGTGTTCTAAAAAATTATTTTGTATGCAAACCTTTTCCAGTAAGGTACTTAATGCACATACACCACACTTGACAAATTTGTTGAAAATCTAGGAAACAGGCCAATAGTTTAATAGCCAAAAAATTTACTAAAATTTCATAACTCCATAAGAGCCTAGATTACAAGTGGAGTGCAGGCCATACACTGAGACGCAGTCCATACACTGAGAAGCGCAAAAGTGTTTCCTCTGTAACAAATATATAGGTCCCATTACATTTGCGTGTCAAGACAAGTAGATTTTAGTCACCAAATGCTTAGCACCTGCAGAATCCTATATATGTTGTAATTAGTCCAATTTTACCCCACTGTTTAGTGACACTAGTAGACTCACTCTCGTTATAACCGCTTCAAATGCACAATATATTCAGGTAAATCCTGTGACATAGGGAGTACACACTTATAAGCTTACTGTCCGGGACCCATCTCCTAAGCAAGACAACCCGGTATATTACCTGTGGTTTGTCGCGGAGACTCCATTTGCTCACGGATGCCCGGCTCTTTCTCCTTCAGCGTCTTGTGTCTCAAATCCCTCTCCGTGTGTCTGCGGTTACGTCCCAAGACGTGCTTCAGTCACATGACTAACAGTGGGGGCGTGGTGGCCAAGAAATATCGCTCTCCGCGTGTGCTCTCCTTCGATCACTCCATGAACATACTATACAAAGAAATAGAGGCACCTCCACGGTCGTGCAGTTAAAAATCTTCTTTATTTCATACTGGAACAGCAGTAGCATTTACTGTCATACAGCTCAGGTTGAGATGTCTTGGATGATTCCCAGGGACCCACTGACGCGTTTCGGCTCGCTGGCCATAATCGTAGTGTGGTCAATTACGCTACATCGGCTCATTTTAAATCTAAAGGCTTTCGCCCATTGGTTAAAACCAAAACCTGGGAATTAACCCTTGACTTCCCATATGCATTGCAAATATTGATAATATTTAAATTTTTTAAGTAGCAACACTTTCATTTGTTTCCTTCATAGGACAATGTCGTGATACACTCATTTTTCATCTCACATTTACATGAATAATTTTATCAAATAGTGATTATTATAGTGTACGTTCCTATTTACAATCAACATGACTTTAGGTAAATCCACATAATTCATTGAAAGGTTACCTCTTAAAGGGACATTTCCTAGAGTATTCATTCAGAATATTTGTTACACAAACGATACTAGCTAATATCATATGTGAAAGACCTTTTTTAATCATTTACTAAACAATTATTTACTAAACAATTATTGTTTCACTATATGTGACACTTTGAGCAACAGCATTATTTATATATATATATATATATATATATATATGTATCCTATATGCTTATCATCTCTGGATGCACAGACCCAGGACTACTGCCAAAAATTAATTAGATCATATTCAGAATTAAGTCCTTGTGGCATCCTAGTCCTTAGTCTGTGCATCCAGAAAATCTCCCTTTTAGCTAGGATTGAATCTCTGTCACCTCCTCTTGTACCTGGCTTTACAGATTCAATAACGGTCCATCTTAAAGTATTATTGCTTTTATTGTGATGGTTCTTGAAATGGAGCACAAGCGGGGTAGTCAATTTCCCTAGTTTAATGTTAGATAAGTGTTCTCTTATCCTATATCTTACTTCTCGTATCATGAGTCCAGTGTACTGTACCTCACAATCAATACATGTTAAAAGATATATGGAATAAGTGGCTCTACATTAAACTAGGGAAATTGACTACCCCGCTTGTGCTCCATTTCAAGAACCATCACAATAAAAGCAATAATACTTTAAGATGGACCGTTATTGAATCTGTAAAGCCAGGTACAAGAGGAGGTGACAGAGATTCAATCCTAGCTAAAAGGGAGATTTTCTGGATGCACAGACTAAGGACTAGGAGGCCACAAGGACTTAATTCTGAATATGATCTAATTAATTTTTGGCAGTAGTCCTGGGTCTGTGCATCCAGAGATGATAAGCATATAGGATACATATATATATATATACATATATAAATAATGCTGTTGCTCAAAGTGTCACATATAGTGAAACAATAATTGTTTAGTAAATAATTGTTTAGTAAATGATTAAAAAAGGTCTTTCACATATGATATTAGCTAGTATCGTTTGTGTAACAAATATTCTGAATGAATACTCTAGGAATTGTCCATTTAAGAGGTAACCTTTCAATGAATTATGTGGATTTACCTAAAGTCATGTTGATTGTAAATAGGAACGTACACTATAATAATCACTATTTGATAAAATTATTCATGTAAATGTGAGATGAAAAATGAGTGTATCACGACTAGGGATGCACCGAAATGAAAATTCTGGACCGAAACCGATACCGAAAATTCAGGATGCCCCTAGCCGAAAACCAAAACGAAACCGAAATAATTTTTTTATTTTTTTTAACTATAGTGTGTGTGTAGCTGAGAGAGCTTGTAGACGGGAAAGCTCCAACAAATGGGTCACTTGTACCGTAGGGCGTGATCTGCAGTGAAACAGGTGGAGCTCTACAAGGGAGAGCGTGGTTATAGCCAGACAACAATACGAGGTGGACATGTGTTTTGTTTTTGGGTGTAGTTATCCATGCAATAGGCCTGGCTGCACCTGATCTTCTCTCATCGTATTTCCGCCTAGTTCCTGGTTTGGGACTCACACTGACCCGTCAGATTATATGTCCGGAGCCCCAAATGGAGTCTGCCTGTCACCTATCACCAGGACCACCGGACTTAGTTACGACCTTACGTGCAAGGATAGACATGTAACTCAACAGAACAGAGGAGGGCTGTACATTTTTTGCCATTTTGGTCCTCTTTGTGCCGAAATTGGAATTGCACATTTTCGGCGGCCCAAATTTTGGTGCATCGCTAGTATTATTCTTTATTTAGTTCTGTGTAAAAGAATCAGATTTAACCTTTTTTTTTTTTTTTTACCAATTATCAAAATAAAGTATAGTCCTAGAAAACTGTTATCATATGCAAAACAGTAAATCAAGTAATGAACTCAAACAGCAGCTCTAAGCTGGCATCAAATTTGAAATATGCTACACAATAATTTTACCGAAAATAAAAGGCAAAAAAAACGAAAAACGAAATAACCAAAAATGCCATTTTCGGCCGAAACTTTCTGCGGCCGAAATTTCGGTGCATCCCTAATCACGACATTGTCCTATGAAGGAAACAAATGAAAGTGTTGCTACTTAAAAAATTTAAATATTATCAATATTTGCAATGCATATGGGAAGTCAAGGGTTAATTCCCAGGTTTTGGTTTTAACCAATGGGCGAAAGCCTGTAGATTTAAAATGAGCCGATGTAGGCTAATTGACCACACTACGATTACGGCCAGCGAGCCGAAACGCGTCAGTGGGTCCCTGGGAATCACCCAAGACATCTCAACCTGAGCTGTATGACAGTAAATGCTACTGCTGTTCCAGTATGAAATAAAGAAGATTTTTAACTGCACGGCCGTGGAGGTGCCTCTATTTCTTTGTATAGTATGTTCAAAGACAAGTAGATTGTCATAAGGGACAAGTAGACTGGGCTACCACTTTAGTCCGGTGGACAAGTAGATTTTTTTTTTTTTAATTTCCACACCTCTGCACACACATACACAGTCTCTTACACACAAACACACTCTTGTAGTAGTAACACTCTCTCAGATACACAAACTCTCTCACACACACACACAGATACACTATCTCTCTTAGAAACACACCCGGAGAAACACATTCTCTCCCCAAGACACAGAGAAACACACTCTCACACATACAAAAATACTCTCTCTCACACACACTCAGATACACTCTCTCACACATGCGCACACACACAAAAATACTCACAGACTCAGATACTCTCTCACACACACACACTCTCTCACACACACACTCACTCTCTTACACACACACTCACTCACTCAGATACACTCTCTCACACACAGATAAATTCTCACATACACACTCAAATACTCTCTCTCACACACACACACACACTCTCAGGTACTCTCTCAAAAAGCACACACTTACACATACAAAAATACTCACACACTCAAATACTCTCACACATGTTCAGATACACTCACACGCACTCAAATACTCTCTCACACACACTCTTATATACTCTCAGACACACACACTAAGATACTCTCTCTCTCACACACACACTCAGATACACTTTCTCACACATGCACACATATACAAAAAACATAATTTATGCTTACCTGATAAATTCCTTTCTTCTGTTGTGTGATCAGTCCACGGGTCATCATTACTTCTGGGATATTATCTGCTCCCCTACAGGAAGTGCAAGAGGATTCACCCAGCAGAGTTGCTATATAGCTCCTCCCCTCTACGTCACCTCCAGTCATTCGACCAAAGACCAACGAGAAAGGAGAAGCCAAGGGTGTAGTGGTGACTGAATTATAATTTAAAAAATATGTACCTGCCTTACAAAACAGGGCGGGCCGTGGACTGATCACACAACAGAAGAAAGGAATTTATCAGGTAAGCATAAATTATGTTTTCTTCTGTTATGTGTGATCAGTCCACGGGTCATCATTACTTCTGGGATACCAATACCAAAGCAAAAGTACACGGATGACGGGAGGGATAGGCAGGCTCATTATACAGAAGGAACCACTGCCTGAAGAACCTTTCTCCCAAAAATAGCCTCCGAAGAAGCAAAAGTGTCAAATTTGTAAAATTTTGAAAAAGTATGAAGCGAAGACCAAGTTGCAGCCTTGCAAATCTGTTCAACAGAGGCCTCATTCTTAAAGGCCCAAGTGGAAGCCACAGCTCTAGTGGAATGAGCTGTAATTCTTTCAGGAGGCTGCTGTCCAGCAGTCTCATAGGCTAAACGTATTATGCTACGAAGCCAAAAAGAGAGAGAGGTAGCAGAAGCTTTTTGACCTCTCCTCTGTCCAGAATAAACGACAAACAGGGAAGAAGTTTGACGAAAATCTTTAGTTGCCTGCAAGTAGAACTTGAGGGCACGAACTACATCCAGATTGTGTAGAAGACGTTCCTTCTTTGAAGAAGGATTTGGACACAAAGATGGAACAACAATCTCTTGATTGATGTTCCTGTTAGAGACAACCTTAGGTAAGAACCCAGGTTTAGTACGCAGAACTACCTTGTCTGAGTGAAAAATCAGATAAGGAGAATCACAATGTAGGGCTGATAACTCAGAGACTCTTCGAGCCGAGGAAATAGCCATTAAAAATAGAACTTTCCAAGATAACAAATTTATATCAATGGAATGAAGGGGTTCAAACGGAACACCCTGTAAAACGTTAAGAACTAAGTTTAAACTCCATGGCGGAGCAACAGTTTTAAACACAGGCTTGATCCTAGCTAAAGCCTGACAAAAGGCCTGGATGTCTGAATTTTCTGACAGACGCCTGTGTAACAAGATGGACAGAGCTGAGATCTGTCCCTTTAATGAGCTAGCCGATAAACCCTTTTCTAAACCTTCTTGTAGAAAAGACAATATCCTAGGAATCCTAACCTTACTCCAGGAGTAATCTTTGGATTCACACCAGTATAGGTATTTACGCCATATTTTATGGTAAATCTTTCTGGTAACAGGCTTCCTAGCCTGTATAAGGGTATCAATAACCGACTCAGAAAAACCACGTTTTGATAAAATCAAGCGTTCAATTTCCAAGCAGTCAGCTTCAGAGAAGTTAGACTTTGATGTTTGAATGGACCCTGAATCAGAAGGTCCTGTCTTAGAGGTAGAGACCAAGGCGGACAGGATGACATGTCCACTAGATCTGCATACCAAGTCCTGCGCGGCCATGCAGGCGCTATTAGAATCACTGATGCTCTCTCCTGTTTGATTTTGGCAATCAATCGAGGAAGCAGCGGGAAGGGTGGAAACACATAAGCCATCCTGAAGTTCCAAGGTGCTGTCAAAGCATCTATCAGAACCGCTCCCGGATCCCTGGATCTGGATCCGTAGCGAGGAAGTTTGGCATTCTGGCGAGACGCCATGAGATCTATCTCTGGTTTGCCCCAACGTCGAAGTATTTGGGCAAAGACCTCCGGATGAAGTTCCCACTCCCCCGGATGAAGAGTCTGGCGACTCAAGAAATCCGCCTCCCAGTTCTCCACTCCCGGGATGTGGATTGCTGACAGGTGGCAAGAGTGAGACTCTGCCCAGCGAATTATCTTTGATACTTCCATCATTGCTAGGGAGCTTCTTGTCCCTCCCTGATGGTTGATGTAAGCTACAGTCGTGATGTTGTCCGACTGAAACCTGATGAACCCCCGAGTCTTTAACTGGGGCCAAGCTAGAAGGGCATTGAGAACTGCTCTCAATTCCAGAATGTTTATTGGCAGGAGACTTTCCTCCTGACTCCATTGTCCCTGAGCCTTCAGAGAATTCCAGACAGCGCCCCAACCTAGAAGGCTGGCGTCTGTTGTTACAATTGTCCAGTCCGGCCTGCTGAACGGCATCCCCCTGGACAGATGTGGCCGAGAAAGCCACCATAGAAGAGAGTTTCTGGTCTCTTGATCCAGATTCAGAGTGGGGGACAAATCTGAGTAATCCCCATTCCACTGACTCAGCATGCACAATTGCAGCGGTCTGAGATGTAGGCGTGCAAAGGGTACTATGTCCATTGCTGCTACCATTAAGCCGATCACCTCCATGCATTGAGCTACTGACGGGAGTTGAATGGAATGAAGGACACGGCATGTATTTAGAAGCTTTGTTAATCTGTCTTCTGTCAGATAAATCTTCATTTCTACAGAATCTATAAGAGTCCCCAAGAATGGAACTCTTGTGAGAGGCAAGAGAGAACTCTTCTTTTCGTTCACTTTCCATCCATGCGACCTTAGAAATGCCAGAACTAACTCTGTATGAGACTTGGCAGTTTGAAAGCTTGAAGCTTGTATCAGAATGTCGTCTAGGTACGGAGCTACCGAAATTCCTCGCGGTCTCAGAACCGCTAGAAGAGCACCCAGAACCTTTGTGAAGATTCTTGGAGCCGTAGCCAATCCGAATGGAAGGGCTACAAACTGGTAATGCCTGTCTAAGAAGGCAAACCTTAGATACCGGTAATGATCTTTGTGAATCGGTATGTGAAGATAAGCATCCTTTAAATCCACTGTGGTCATGTACTGACCCTTTTGGATCATGGGTAAGATTGTCCGAATAGTTTCCATTTTGAACGATGGAACTCTTAGGAATTTGTTTAGGATCTTTAAATCCAAGATTGGCCTGAAAGTTCCCTCTTTTTTGGGAACCACAAACAGGTTTGAGTAAAACCCTTGTCCTTGTTCCGACCGCGGAACCGGATGGATCACTCCCATTAATAATAGATCTTGTACACAGCGTAGAAACGCGTCTTTCTTTATTTGGTTTGTTGACAACCTTGACAGATGAAATCTCCCTCTTGGGGGAGATAATTTGAAGTCTAGAAGGTATCCCTGAGATATGATCTCTAGCGCCCAGGGATCCTGGACATCTCTTGCCCAAGCCTGGGCGAAGAGAGAGAGTCTGCCCCCCACTAGATCCGGTTCCGGATCGGGGGCCCTCGGTTCATGCTGTCTTAGGGGCAGCAGCAGGTTTTCTGGCCTGCTTGCCCTTATTCCAGGACTGGTTAGGTTTCCAGCCTTGTCTGTAACGAGCAACAGCTCCTTCCTGTTTTGGTGTAGTGGAAGTTGATGCTGCACCTGCTTTGAAATTCCGAAAGGGACGAAAATTAGACTGTCTAGCCTTAGCTTTGGCTTTGTCTTGAGGTAGAGCGTGGCCCTTACCTCCTGTAATGTCAGCGATAATTTCTTTCAAACCGGGCCCAAATAAAGTTTGCCCCTTGAAAGGTATATTAAGTAATTTGGACTTAGAAGTTACATCAGCCGACCAGGATTTTAGCCACAGCGCCCTACGTGCCTGAATGGCGAATCCTGAATTCTTAGCCGTAAGTTTGGTTAAATGTACTACGGCCTCCGAAATGAATGAATTAGCTAGTTTAAGGACTCTAAGCCTGTCCGTAATGTCGTCCAGCGTAGCGGAACTAAGGTTCTCTTCCAGAGACTCAATCCAAAATGCTGCCGCAGCCGTAATCGGCGCGATGCATGCAAGGGGTTGCAATATAAAACCTTGTTGAACAAACATTTTCTTAAGGTAACCCTCTAATTTTTTATCCATAGGATCTGAAAAAGCACAGCTATCCTCCACCGGGATAGTGGTGCGCTTAGCTAAAGTAGAAACTGCTCCCTCCACCTTAGGGACCGTTTGCCATAAGTCCCGTGTGGTGGCGTCTATTGGAAACATCTTTCTAAATATTGGAGGGGGTGAGAACGGCACACCGGGTCTATCCCACTCCTTAGTAACAATTTCAGTTAATCTCTTAGGTATAGGAAAAACGTCAGTACTCGCCGGTACCGCAAAGTATTTATCCAACCTACACATTTTCTCTGGTATTGCAACAGTGTTACAATCGTTAAGAGCCGCTAAGACCTCCCCTAGTAATACACGGAGGTTTTCCAATTTAAATTTAAAATTTGAAATATCTGAATCCAATCTGCTTGGATCAGAACCGTCACCTACAGAATGAAGCTCTCCGTCCTCATGCTCTGCAAGCTGTGACGCAGTATCAGACATGGCCCTAGAATTATCAGCGCACTCTGTTCTCACCCCAGAGTGATCACGCTTGCCTCTTAGTTCTGGTAACTTAGCCAAAACTTCAGTCATAACAGTAGCCATATCTTGTAATGTTATCTGTAATGGCTGCCCAGATGTATTAGGCGCCATTATATCACGCACCTCCCGGGCGGGAGACGCAGGTACTGACACGTGAGGCGAGTTAGACGGCATAACTCTCCCCTCGCTATTTGGTGAAATTTGTTCAATTTGTACAGATTGGCTTTTATTTAAAGTAGCATCAATACAGTTAGTACATAAATTTCTATTGGGCTCCACCTTGGCATTGGAACAAATGACACAGGTATCTTCCTCTGAATCAGACATGTTTGACACACTAGCAATAAACATGCAACTTGGTTACAATCTTATTTAACAAAAACGTACTGTGCCTCAAAGAAGCACTAAACGATTAAATGACAGTTGAAATAATGAACTGAAAAACAGTTATAGCATCACTCTTTAAAAACAACACAACTTGTTAGCAAAGGTTTGTTCCCATTAGTAAAGTAACACTAATTAAATTTTAAACATAAAAATCACAGAGCAACGTTTTAAAACACAGTCACTACATAAGTCTCACAGCTCTGCTGAGAGAATCTACCTCTTTGATGCGTAGCAAAGAGCGCCAAAAACGGCCCCTCCCCCTCACACATAGCAGTGAGAAACGAAACTGTCATAATCAAAACAAGCAAACTGCCAAGTGGAAAAAATAATGCCCAAATATTTATTCACTCAGTACCTCAGAAATGCAAACGATTCTACATTCCAGCAAAAACGTTTAACATGAATTAAATACCTATTAAAAGGTTTAATGTACTTTTACAGAGTAATTCCGGTGAAATACCATCCCCAGAATACTGAAGTGTAGAGTATACATACATGTCATTATAACGGTATGGCAGGATTTTCTCATCAATTCCATTCAGAAAATAAAAACTGCTACATACCTCAATGCAGATTCAACTGCCCGCTGTCCCCTGATCTGAAGCTTTTACCTCCCTCAGATGGCCGAGAAACAGCAATATGATCTTAACTACTCCGGTTAAAATCATAAGAAAAACTCTGGTAGATTCTTCTTCAAACTCTGCCAGAGAAGTAATAACACGCTCCGGTGCTATTGTAAAATAACAAACTTTTGATTGAAGTTACAAAAACTAAGTATAATCACCATAGTCCTCTCACACCTCCTATCTAGTCTTTGGGTGCAAGAGAATGACTGGAGGTGACGTAGAGGGGAGGAGCTATATAGCAACTCTGCTGGGTGAATCCTCTTGCACTTCCTGTAGGGGAGCAGATAATATCCCAGAAGTAATGATGACCCGTGGACTGATCACACATAACAGAAGAAATACTCTCACACACTCAGATACTCTCTCTCACACACACACATACAGATACACACACACAAACATATATATATATGTATATATATATATATATATATATATATATATATATATATATATATATATATATATATATATAATGCTGGTTGGATCAGTGTCAGTACTACATGATATATATTTTTTTTTACCCCTTTCAGTGTGTCACTCATTTTTATTCTCCTCTTTTATGTAATTCTCTTTCACATTCTGTCTCTTTCCCCACTTTGTATTTTTATCTCCATTTACATGTGAGGGAACTTGCACACTACAAACTACAGCAACAATTCAATTTCTAACCATTCACATCCACGGTCCATCACATACTTGTTGCTGGTACATTGTATAACCTTCTTCATAACGGTAATAAAAAGTTAAAGACTTCCTGTCAGTGTCGCTGATATCAAAACAGTTGTCAAACAACAAATGTAAACGATAAACAAACCTGACAGAAACCACTGGGCGCCGGTGTTCTAAAATAAGTTGTCACCTATTGTGCCTTAAACAGCTGTTTGTAGGAGGTTGGGCCTCTAGCGCATGAGCAGTGAGCGCCACTAACCTTCAGCAGCTGTTTACACGTCACCGGAAGTGACAAGGTCTTCACATTCCTACGCGGTAGACAACTTACTTTAAGACAGGGGGCAGCAGCAGCACTGAGAGGAGGGTTAAGGGGAGAGGAAAAGGAGATTAGCAAAAATGGACATCTAATGTAGTGAGATAAGGTGTCAGACAAGGAGGGGGCAATAGCAGCACTGAGGGGAGGGGAAGAGGAGCTGATGTGCTCACGAATCCATGTGGCTATCTGGAGGAGCACAGGAACCTGCTAGTTGCTGTTTAAGAGGCATCAGTCTTGAAGGCTGCAATTAGCAGCGGTGCCTGTAATCTCCATGCCTGTTTTTAATGTCTAAGCACAGTTCTGTCTCATTACCCCGCACTTCAGCTCCACCCACCTGCACTGTGTCTATAAATACTGGCATCATCATAAGTTAAAGCACAAATATTACTTAAAAAAGGAAAACTTTATTTTTTTTTAAAAGCATAACATAAAAATGTGAGAGGGACTATTTTTGCAGAGGTAGCGCAGTTCGTTGGGGGTGATCTAAAATCAATTGATTTAAGTAAATCAAATCTACATTAATTTCTCCCTGTACAAGTCCAGGTGAGACTTTTGTCAAATTTGTGCATGATGCATTTCTTAAGAAAACTTATCTGGGAGAAAGACTTTATATTTGACAAAAGAAGAGAAAACTGCATTGTGTTCATTACAAGATAATGAAAGTATTTACCATTAAAAGTGCAGAAACGGGTGGGGCTGTAGTTGTCCTTGATGCAGATTATATTATACAGGAGATATTACATCAGCTATCAGATGGGGGAGTGTATGAGATACTTGAACAAGATCCATTACCTGTTATACAAAAAGAGATTAAGTTAATATTATATAGAGCTTTGGATAACGACATTATTATAAAATCAGTATATGAATTTTTATGGAAAAAGCATCCCGTTACACCTGTATTCACCCTTCCAAAGATTCACGGCCACCTGGCCTCCCAATTGTTGCTTATACTGAGTCTGTGTTTTCTAATATATAAGTATTTCTTGATAGAATTTTATATCCAAAAGGTAAGAGTTCAGAGATCCTATTTAACAATTTCCTAGAAAGAATTAAAAATGTAAATGTAGAGGAAGGATATCTTATTTTTTCACTCGGTGTGGTGAACTAATACACCTCTATCCCCCATGAATCAGGCCTGGCAACAATGGGACATTTACTTAAAGTGAAGGCAAACTTTGGTAAATGAAAGTCCGTTTTTTAAAAATACTGTTAAAAACAGGGGCACTTTCATTCATCAAAGTTTACAAAGCAGCCGTTTTGATTAAAAACTTACCTTTTTTTCTTTTCACAGCTACTGCAGCTTACCCCTCCTGGAAATCCTCTCTTCATGACTAATCCAGCTTCCTCCAATCACAGCTTTCCCCCCAGGGTGGTTATTGCCTGAGGCCATGCTGTGATTGGAGGAAGCCGGATTAGTCATTGCTGACGTGTGAAGCGAGGATTTGAAGGAGGGGGAAGCTGCTCTGGCTGTGAAAAAAGTAATCAAAACGGATGATTTGTAAACTTTGATGAATGAAATTGCCCCTGTTTTTAACAGTATTTTTAAAAAACTGACTTTCATTCATCAAAATTTACCTTCACTTTAAGGGGACACTCAAGTCAAAATTAAACTTGCATTATTCAGCTTGAGCACACAATTTGAAACAACTTTTCAATTCACTTCCATTATCTAAATGTGCACAATCTTTTTATATGCACACTTTCTGAGGCACCAACACGTACTGAGCATGTGCAAGATTCACAGAATATACATATATGCATTTTGTGATTGGCTAATGGCTGTCACATGATGCAGTAGGAGAGATAATAGAGCAAACTTTAAAATTTGTTAGAAAGAAATCTACTACTCAAATGAAACTCAAACAAACTGCTTATTGTGCTATTCTACTGTATTTAGTGGTCCTTTAAGTAGAGTAAACAATATACTTTACAACAATGTGATTTTTGAAGCCCTTTTGAGGCTTGTTCTCTATTGCAATTATTTTCTTTTTTAGGACACCTATTATATGCAGAAGAGGGGAACTGCCATGGGCTCCAACATGACCTCTAAATGAGTGTTTTTTAAGGAAAAATACATCTTTAAAGGGAAAGTAAAATCTAAATTAAGCTTACATTGATTAGATAGAGCATGCAATTTTAAACAACATTCCAATTTACTTATATTATCACTTTTGCTTAGTTCTCTTTGTATCCTTGGTTAGAAAGTAATCCTAGGTGAGCTCAGGAGTGTGCATGTGTCTTAAAGTGATGGTAAATCCTAGTGTTTTTGAAACGCTAGGATTTACGAGGGGCCGGATACAAATAAAAGGGACTTTCAGTTATTTGGTATATAATATTTAATCATGTTTAAAGTTCCTTTATTTGCCTGCAGCATATGCCGCGCTGAGAGCCTCAGGTCGCCCACAGCAGAACGCAATTTTGTCAATGAGGTGACATTAGCCAATAGCATACTAGCCATACATCATAATGCCAACAGGGCCGCAAAGCTATTGGCTAAGAGGTGGAAACGTCACCTCATTGAAAAAGTAGCGCTCTGCCGTGGGAGGCCTGAGGTGCTCAGCACGGCATACGCTGCAGGCAAATTAAAGGAACTTTCAGCATGAAGCATTTTATATTTTATGACGGTGAGTCCCCTTTATTTGTAGTACTGGTAAATCCTAGCATTTTAAAAACACTAGGATTTACCATCACTTTAAGTCCTCTGGTAGCAGTGTTGGCTGCATTGTTTATAGCAAGGTTATACATAGCTACAAGCACTGCTGCCAAAGACTACTTAGCTCCTTTTAGCCTACCTAGTCTTAGTCTTCAACAAATAATACACAAAGAACAAAACAAATATGATAACAGAAGTAAATTGGAAAGTTGTTTTAAATATGCTCTATCTAAATCAAAAGTTTAATTTGCCTTCAAAGGGACACTGACCCCACATTTTTTCTTTTGTGATTCAGATAGAGCATGCAATTTTAAGCAACTTTCTAATTTACTCCTATTATCATTTTTTCTTCATTCTCTTGCTATCTTTATTTGAAGGCACCTAAACTAAGAAGCGAGACAATTTTTGGTTCATAACACTGGACAGCACTTGTTTATTGCTGGATTAATGTATCCACCAATCATCTAGAACAACCCAGGGTGTTCACCAAAAAGGTGCCGACATCTAAACTTACATTCTTGTTTTTCAAATAAAGATACCAAGAGACTGAAGAATATTTGATAATAGGAGTAAATTAGAAAGTTGCTTAAAATTACACGCTCTATCTGAATCCCGAAATAAAAAATTTGG